>NC_083760.1:76510089-76515089 GCF_963514075.1 Conger conger
ACAATAAAGGAAATCTCATTTCTCCACACGGGTCTTATCATCTCCAGGGCACGGAGCGTGCTCACCCACATGACCACACAAAGATGCACGTACACACTCACCCACGAGAAAGGATGTAAACATCTGCTCTGGCATAATTAGTGTATCGTGTGGTCACACACATGAACACACACACTCATACACACACATGTATTCACACTCATACACACACACATACACACACACACACACACGCTCATACATACACACACAGTCTCTCTTACACACACACACACACACACACAGGCACATGCACACTGTCACGTACGCAAGCAGACATATTCACACTCATAAACGTGTGTCATTGGCACATGACTGTTTCTTCTGTCAATGAACTGATATTACCCAGCTTTCCTTAGAAGTGACTGGCAGAAAAGGGTAAGAAACCACACTGTGCTTAACTCTGCTCCACTCTGCTTAAATCTGCTACACTCTGCTTAAATCTGCTACACTCTGCCTAACTCTGCTCTATGATGCTTAACTCTGCTCCACTATGCTTAACTCTGCTCACTCTGCTTAACTCTGCTCCACTATGCTTAACTCTGCTCCACTCTGCTTAACTCTGCTCCACTATGCTTAACTCTGCTCCACTCTGCTTAACTCTGCTACACTCTGCCTAACTCTGCTCTATGATGCTTAACTCTGCTCCACTATGCTTAACTCTGCTATACTCTGCCTAACTCTGCTCTATGATGCTTAACTCTGCTCCACTATGCTTAACTCTGCTATACTCTGCTTAACTCTAACCCCCTTTCCCAGGCAACTCCCTCCAGACAACATGGCTGCATTATCGTTGACATCCCTGGGAACGCGACGCACGTGAACGGCCTTTTATAAATCACTATCATCTTCTGAGCTGTCTGACCAGGTCACTTAATCACAGCTTAGCACGTCTGGCACTCTGGACATCTCAACTGGTCAGTTTTAAAGGGAAGGCTGTGGTTCACTCGCTTAGCATTGGCTAAGCTCCATATGCTGGCCTGGGCTGAGTCCTGAACAGCAGCCGTACCCTGGAGCGGGAGCCACACGGCAGGTCTGCAGCCGGCCGTCGTGAGCTGTGAGCCCGACACACAGAAACACACACAGGGGCTGGGCTGGGGTGCGAGGCCCCTTACCAAATAAATTAATTTCACTTGCCAATTTCATATTTTTTATATTTAAATATTTGCATGTGAAAAGAAAATGTCACGTGAACTTGATGTTTTCATGTGAATGCCTTTTTTCACACTGAATGAAAATGTCCACATGCGAAAACAAAACGTATGTCATGAAACCAACAACTGACTGACTTAGGTAAGGCTAGCATAGGTTGCCTTTTCCTGCTCTCATCTTATACAGTAAGAGGATTATTTTTTAAATAGATAGTTAACATTCACATGTTGTGTGTTCACATGTGGTTTTTGAACACACGATTCTTTCGGAATGGGCACTCGCCCAACCTGGGAGAGGAAGCCGACTGCAAATCCTGTCCTATTGCATCTTTATAACAGTCCTTTCATCAGGTGGAAATCTTATATGGTTTATATTATACTTCTCACAATGGTACCACATGTAGGCACAGCACTTGAACATAATATACGGACATGAATATATATATGGAAAACATATTTGCATACGTTTTAAATATGCCGGCTTCCGTGTACATGCTTATTCTCACTGATTGTCCTCCTCCAGTTGCCATGCAGACGCCCTTTCTTTGACCTTTTCCCTGGAGCATGAGGACAGCCAGGTGAAACCCTGAGTCGGAGACAGGACGGAATGGTACAATTATAATCAGGACTTATTGAAGCCAGTCCCCGGGCAACGCGCTGCACCTCCCACGGTCTCCCATGGCGACTGCGAGAATGACCCATTCTTCCGCCGCGGCCTGCGGATTCTCATTCGCCCTGTCGCCGTCAGCAACGACCAAATTAACGTCACATGTAAAGATTTGAAAGTTCAAATCGCCCCGATGATAGATGTCATACGGCGAGGGCCAATTATGATTAAATTACCTTAATTATGTATTTCATTTTATGGCGAGGAAAGGTTGAGCTAAGGGTAAAGAGAGAGAGAGCGAGGGAGAGAGAGAATGAGAGAGAAAGGAAGTAATTTGATCCCCAAGCTCTAATAAAACCAATTTTATTTTTGAGTGCCCAGAAAAGGCACTCTGTCACTGAGCAGAATTACACAGCTGGGGGGAAGAGGGAGGGAGCGAGAATGACAGAGAGAAGGAGGGAGAGAAAGAGAGAGAGAGAGAGAGAGCAAAAACAATGAATGGGGATATGATGGAGGAGCTGTAGTTTGGGTAGAAATTTCCAGAAAGGGTGAAGGAAAGGAAGAGCCAAAGGATATGAGTGAAAGGGATGTGGAGACAGAGTGACATGGAGAGGCAGAGGGAAAAAACAGCCAAGGGAAAGCAGGAGTGAGGGAAAGAGAGAGGCACAGTGAAAGAGAGGTAGACTAAGTACAACCCTGAACCACACGGCTCAACCACACACAGAAAGACTGTAATTACCATTTTCCCAGAATAGCCAGAAAACGGGGGAAAGGACACAAGAAAGGCTATAACATTGTTAACAACATGCAACACACAACACGTACATCAACATGCACAGCACAACGCATACAACCACACACAACACAAAACAACACACAACACATACAACACAAAACACAACACATACAACCACGCACACAACACAAAACAACACTCATAACACACAGCACATAACACATACAACAACACACACAACACATACAACCGCACACATAACCTGCAACACACACAATAACACCACACGACATATAGCACATACAACAAAACAAGACAAACAGCAGAAACAGGTACTGTATAAACAGCGGCTAAAGAGTATGGGATGCACCTGTGTGATTAAGCACACATGTAACACACATTCATAACAGACGTGTAATAATCCACGACACAAACAGATGTTAACTAACATCTAACTAACAAAAGAGACATCCATAGAGTATAGCAAACAAAAGCCATACGTGTACATACAATATGTACATGTATGCATTTCTTACACTAAAACACAATAACATGTACTATATGCGTAAGTATACAAACACATGCATACACAACCTGGGTGAAATACATGATTGTTTTGGATTCATATGTTTTGCTGAGCCTGTTTTGGTATATTGGAACCTATGAAATACTCTCAAAAAGTGCAAACCCCATATTCTGGTTGAAACAGGTATGTACAAAACACTAGCAATCAAAATACATGACACAGCCTCCAAGCAGAGTTCTGGTATCTGGCAAACACACAAACACATACTGTATAAAGGCTTTCTAAGATATACGTATTGTATATTGTCACTCAGTTAATTATGCAAGACATTTTATTGTAAATAGCATATGGTCAACCTCAAAAAGTCACATCACAGTCCTGTGTACATCATGGGCAATGCTGTAATAATCTTATGTTTAGCGTATGCTGAAAACAAAACTATTTTTTTAATTGAATTTAAACCGAATGCACAATAAAAAAACAGGGAAAGCTAGATGCCTTTCCTGAGTGAAATGTGTGTCATCCTGTTGTCTATGCCCTCTATTCTGTTCTTGTGGGAGGTGGCTGGCCCTTTAAGAACTTAATTGGATCAGCTGGGTTCTCCTATGTTGGAGCTGACCAGGTGTCTCTGTATTCCTGACGGATACTTGATTCCTTTAGAAATGCAGATAATCCGAGGGATTGGCCACCTCATCCTGGGGATTCCCCAGGTCTAAGCAGCATGCACGCTTACACTGTGATACACTGCAGGGCACACACTGCAGAGTACACACTGCAGAGTACACACTGCAGAGCGCACACTGCAGAGCACACACTGCAGAGTACACACTGCAGGGTACATACTGCAGGGCACATACTGCAGAGCACACACTGCAGGGTACATACTGCAGAGCACACACTGCAGGGTACATACTGCAGAGCACACACTGCAGGGTACATACTGCAGGGCACATACTGCAGAGCACACACTGCAGGGTACATACTGCAGAGCACACACTGCAGGGCACACACTGCAGAGTACACACTGCAGGGCACATACTGCAGAGCACACACTGCAGAGCACACACTGCAGGGCACATACTGCAGGGCACACACTGCAAAGCGCACACTGCAGAGTACACACTGCAGAGCACACACTGCAAAGCGCAGACTGCAGAGTACACACTGCAGAGCACACACTGCAGGGCACACACTGTAAGGCACACACTGCAAAGCGCACACTGCAGAGTACACACTGCAGAGTACACACTGCAGAGCACACACTGCAGGGCACACACTGCAGAGTACACACTGCAGAGTACACACTGCAGAGCACACACTGCAGGGCACACACTGTAAGGCACACACTGCAAAGCGCACACTGCAGAGTACACACTGCAGAGTACACACTGTAGAGCACACACTGCAGGGCACACACAGTAAGGCACACACTGCAGAGTACACACTGTAGAGCACACACTGCAGAGTACACACTGTAAGGCACACACTGCAGAGCACACACACTGTGCCCTCAGCCCTTCAATACTGCCACTCTCCGTGCCGAGCACAACACTGTAGCATTCACACAGAGAAAGTTGCGCTGGTTTGACGCTGGTTTGACTTTTTGACTGGAATGACAGATTCCTCGACTGCACACAGTTTCCACCAATGTGAAAACGAGTGGGGGAGCCAAGGTCTCCAGGTCTCTGCCCTGACTGTGTTTACACTTCTGGGATCGCCGAGAGTTTCTTTTGGCTGAAAACAAGGCCTATGCACAGACACCACTGGCAGATAAGTATAGTGTGAGCTTCTGGAGGGCAATCCTATTTATTTCTGTGGAAACTTACAAGTCTGCACTCTTTGGTCTTGAATGCCTTCACCCTGTTCAGATGGTGTGGAATTATGAAGAATATAATACACAATGATGTTATGACTGAATTTCTGGCCTAGTCTGACCTGACA
>NC_083760.1:76520089-76532589 GCF_963514075.1 Conger conger
CTCTCTCTCTGCATCCTTCTCTCTCTCCCTCTCTCTCTGTCTCTCTCTCTCTCCCTCTCTCTCTGTCTCTCTCTCTCCCTCCCTCTCCCTCTCTCCCTCTCTCTCTCCCTCCTTCTCTCTCTCTCCCTCCTTCTCTCTCTCCCTCTCTCTCTGTCTCTCTCTCTCCCTCCTTCTCTCTCTCCCTCTCTCCCTCTCTCTCTGTCTCTCTCTCTCTCCCTCCTCTCTCTCTCCCTCTCTCTCTCTCTCCCTCTCTCTCTGTCTCTCTCTCTCTCTGTCTCTCTCTCTCTCTGGTCTCTCCCTCTCTCTCTCCCCTCCTTCTCTCTCTCTCACTCCTTCTCTCTCTCCCTCTCTCTCTGTCTCTCTCTCTCCCTCCTTCTCTCTCTCCCTCTCTCCCTCTCTCTCTGTCTCTCTCTCTCTCCCTCCTTCTCTCTCTCCCTCTCTCTCTCTCTCCCTCTCTCTCTGTCTCTCTCTCTCTCTGTCTCTCTCTCTCTCTGTCTCTCTCTCTCTCTCTCTCTCTCTCTCTCTGTCTCTCTCTCTCTCTCTCTCTCTCCTTGCTCTGTCGCTCGCCCTGCTCCAGTGGGGCCAGAGTGGCTCTTCGTCGCCCTGCTGGAATCTTGGAGCTCCCATGTCAATTACATGCAATTAGCAGGAATAATAATTACAGCCATGTAATTACACACAGGTGCACAAGGCAAGGAGCTCGAGGAACATCTGTAGTGGGGGAGAGAACACAAGCAGAAACTGCGGCGAGAGAAGAGCGAGAGAGCAAGAGAGCGGGGAGAGAAACTAAGTGTTACTTGTGTTGTTTTTGTTGCCATTGCTGTTGTCAATACTATTGTTACATAATTGCTGTAGGTTGTTGCATGTGTTGAACAACAATGTAACAAAAGCTATGGAAGCACTGAAACAAGTTTCGTAACACCAGCAGAAGTGCTAGAAATTAATGTCTTGAGAACAGAAAATTTTTGCTTCTTATGATGAACACTGTTTCATCATCATCTTCTGTTGATAATCGTGATTTATTGCATTGACACAAACAAGGACTGGATTATAATTCTTCCTGGTTACGCTCTTATTTCTGTTTTCTTTCTGCCAAGGAGAATCATTGAGTGTAATGATCATTGTAATCAGTGGTGGATCACACTCACAGATCGTTAAACTTACAATTAATCAATGTGCTGGAGGCATCGAGATAGCTAGTGCTAGTTCCTGCTCTTCCCCCTGCTCTTCTGCTGTGAAGCCCAGCGGGGCTAGCTCTCGCTGGCTGCTGGGGAGAAGCGTTACAGGCCCCAAACTGGATTGTGGGCTTGCACGCGTCCTGGGTGGGGGGAGGGGAGGTGTATTCAATATCAGCAGAGGAAACTAGTTGGATGATTTCTGGACAATTCTGTTCACAGTCTGACTCATTAGGGACTTGTGGGCCATTATGAAAAGTGCTACCTGATTATCAGCATTGTGAAGGTCATACCAGATCCCATTGACCTCTCTGCTGCAGGAAGGCCAGAATGGTAATTGGTGAATGTGTGAATGTTCCATGTTGCTGAGCTGCCGGGCTGCGAATGGCTTCTGTTCATCGGTTCAACAGTGTGCTTTATGGATGGGAGACAGAGAGATAAGGAAAGGAGGAGATAAGGAAAGAGAGAGAAAGGCAAAGTATAACCTGTGTTGTTTTTGTTGTTATTGTTACATAACTGCTGTTATGGTGTAAAGTTGTTGCTTGTGTTGAACAACAATGTTAACACGTGCTATTGAAACACTGAAACACGTTTCGTAACGAGCAACAGGAGAGAAGAGAGAGACAGAGCGAGAGAGAACTCAAGTAATAAAATGAGAGAAAGGCACATTTGTAAAATAGTGTCCTAAACTTTAGAGCCCAGCTGGAATAATACCCTGGTAGAAGGTTTTGCGAATCATACACAACTGCAGGGCACAGCACCAGGAACCACCAGGAACCCCAGCCAACGAGCCCCGACCCTCATCCAACACCGCTGCTCCACCAGCCACGAAGCACTGCTCCAGAACCCGGGGAAAAACACCTCCTGATCCTATCCGCTGATCTCTCTCTGGCCCGTGGACGAGGAGGAGGAGGAGGAGGAGGAGGATGGGGAGACCACAGGCCGGGCAGACGGGCGTGTCCGTGCCTGCCCCAGCCCAGGGGGGACAGGGAGCAGACACACTCCTTGCTCGTCCTCCACCTCTTCCCAGCAGGCCGAGCTGCGTGCCAGAGGTGACCGCTCCATCCTGGGGGAGCCGCAGCCCTGCTGGGTCTGTACCTGTCTCCCCGCTCAGCAGTCTCCAGGTGCTGTGGGCTAATTAAGCCCCATAATTGCACCGGTGAGGCAATTTAGTGTGTCAGGATCAACACATACAGGAGACACTGTGTCTGTCCACTGTGTCTGCGTGGCCAACATCTAGAAAAATACCTGTACATACAAATACATGGAATGTATTAAAAACAAAATAATTAATTATATGAATTATTACATCTACACTAGAAGTATTGCATGCTAAAAAAAAAAGTATGGTCTGATTTTAAAATATTTTTTTGTGCCCAGTTGTAAAGTAGATAAATGTATTTTAGTTAGCCAAGTTGATTTATAATGGCAGCTTCTAACAAAATAATTTATAATATGTTGATGAATTGTTAAATACATTGATACAAATCAATAATGTATTCCGTAGTTATCTGCTGTTCTATTTAATCATGTATTTATGTAAATGGCTGTAGGCTACTCAAGAGATCTTGGTATCTAACTCAGGGGTCGATCTGGTCCTCACTGTTCTAAGCTGAGCTGTAGCAATGCCAGCCCTTAAGCAGAAGCATGCATTTTGGCAGAGGTGGGAAGTCCAGGGGTAGGAAATAAGAGACATAGCATGTGTTTCTTCCACCCAGGAATCACCCAGCTGATTTCACCCATTAGTTCTACCTTCTGGATGAAGAATTGTGCTAATAAGATTGGAGGGCTTTTCGTTTCTTTGTGCTAATAAGTGAGAGGGCTTTTAGTTTCTGAACCTGGATTTCTGACTTGTGGGTTCAAGTCCCCCACTATGCTTGGGCCCTCTGTAAGTATTCTCACATTAACACATCAATGTCCAAACAAGAAACAAAATGAAATGGTATATAATTATAATGTTTCACAGAAAGGAGAAACGGATTGGTTAGAACCATCCATGGATGACATAGTGTTTTGAGTGTGGAATGTAGATATACAAATAGTTATTTGTTCCCTTCTATAACCGATTATGTGTGTTTGTGTGATATCATAACGTGTGTGCTTTGATATCATGCCGGTGAGTTGCAAGAAGAACCAAATAGGCTACATGACAATAGTAACAATTAAACGTTACGCTTTTCCTCGAACAGTCAGGCCAAGAAGAGGTAAGTATTCCGATCAGTTGTAATTTGTGAATGGTGTGTAGCCATACTGTTAAAACAAGTTTACGATAATAATGAGGCTGATGTGGTAAGCGTGAGTGGTGTGTTTTGTGTAAGAAAGATTACTTCCTCAGCCAAGATACGGTATTTGATCATTGTTGACAGGAATTTACGCGCAACATGTCACAAATCAGAACATCAATAACAAACCACGCTTTAATTCATTCATATATTCCAAAAGAGGCGCGGTAAGTTTTCCACATATTTGTCGTGATTGGCTATAACTGCAGAGGGGCGCTGACCTATTGCTTATTTTTTCCAGGAGGCTACAGTTTCGGATTTCCTCTTCGGTCATTGGCTTGTCAGCCCAGAAGGGCGTGGTTATATAGTAAGCGTTCAACAAAACTGGCAACGCAGTTTCTCATTAGACATTCAGGACAGAAACAATTGCTAAAAACATCTAGGATTATTTTCCTCAAATCAATTATACATTATCGGAACGCATTTTTTCTTTTTTTTCAACTTTTTTTGTTCAACTCGTGAATAGACTTATATCACAAACATCTTCGCTTTCAGTGCAAGTTGGCTTTTTGCGCACAAATCTACAATGGAATTGGTCTGGTTGATGTGCATAGCAGTGAGTGTTGGCGCTTGGTTCGTGTCCGCGGAGAGGCATTACGTATTCTGGAATAGCACAAATCCCAAGTAAGTACTCCGCATATTGCATGAAACAATCCCATGTTTCAGGTTTTCATTACTTTACGCAATTTCTCTATGCAGTAAATTCAATGCAAAAACATTAACTGCTTGCTAATATGTGTCACGTGTTCTCAAGTTTCATTTGCATTCCGTCCATGTATCGTATCTGTTTTGCAAGCTTTGGATGGTATGGACTGCATGTATAAGCAGCTGCCCCGCGGCTCGTGCTTTCATGAAGTTTTAAAGTACCTTTTCGCTGATCACTTTGTGCATTGCTGTCACTTAATCAAGGCACGCTGCAAACTCTAAGCTGTTGCACCCCACTGGTGAAGTTTACCGTCTAGCTATTGGCTCTGTACGCGTCATGATGCATAGCCAGGTTGGTCAATGGTGCGTCCCGTTCTTCGCTTCCCTGTCCTGTTACATTTTATTCAACGTTTGGGACATTCATAATGTTAGTGCACCGAATCTGTCCTGACGTTATGAATGAAATTTACACTGTGACCAGCGTGGAGTGTCTGTGCAATACATGCTCAGACAGATAGACAAGACGGAAAACACACTATATATAGATACGCGTAGAATATATCGAGACAGCCACTCACGGGCAATAAATAGACAGACATGAGCGGACTCGATTAGTATGCGTATGCAGTAAATAAGTCTGCTCTGTCAATTCCTACTGGGAGTCTCAATTGGCTTGGGTTAGAATGTTAAATTGAATTCTAACTGCAGTCAAAGACGCCTCTCACAGGTAAGAGGTAGAATAGTGTGTGTGTGTGTGTGTGTGTGTGTGTGGTTGGGTTTGTGAGTGTGGTGCTGGCTACTCACTAGTTCACGTTTCCTGTTGCTTTTGTAATTCTGTTTTTTATACCCTTGATTGTGAAGTCAGAGTGAAATACGACCTTTTGCCAGGATCGATACAAATGACTAGGAAGAGTGAGTAGGCACAGCGCGGTGCGATTTCTTGGCATTTTACCGTGGACCCAAAGAAAGAAAAAAATGTTCTTTTACAGAATCTTGGGTGGCAAGAGCAGCAGTTTAAACATTTGGGCAGAGTCAGCATGTGTAACACCACTCTGTCCAAGGTCAGACAATATACGCACCCCAACCTCCACTCTCATTTGTGTGCTGGTTTTTCTGAGAATTTATGATAGCCTGTCAGAGTTTTACACAAGCTGGCTACCAAATGTAGCTAACAGGACAGTGCTGTGTGGGGGAAGAAGTGAGTGGGATTTTTTTAAGGAGTCCGGGTCTGAACTGCAGGATGTGAATCAGTGCTGGAGCTTTACTATACTGTATAACCACAACGTTATTAGTCCACCTTAATATACACATCTCCAGGATTCATTGAGTCCTCCGAGATCACTGCTACTGTAGCGCAGCAAAAGCAGGCAGAAACATGACCTCCCATATTTCAGGTGATAAAACGAAGAAAAGAAGAGAATAGCGGAGGAGGACTATAGACGAGGAAATCTGAACCCCGCTTTTTAGGTCATGCTAAAAAAGAAGTGGAGAAAGTGAGAGTGACGGGGAGAGAAATCAGACTCCCGGAGTTTTTAGGTCGAACGAGACCGAGGGAATGGCAGATAAAAAGGTGGAAACGTGAGAGCTGGAGTTGTGTTGGGAAGAGTGCGACTCAGTGAGAAAAACAAGACAAAAACAGTCAGGTACAAGGTAAAATCGTGTGCCTGTTTGTTATAATCAGCCTGTCAGTAAATTCGGTGTGCAACTTTCATTGCATAACAAAAACAATACAAATCATGACCCAAATCCCTCATTCTTTTGCTAAATTTAGAAACACACACACACAGGCGCAGATACAGACACACACACACACACACACACAGTATCAGATAGTACAGCTGGTCTGTGCATTGTACAGACAGACAGCAGAGGCGAGGCCTGCATGTATAGCATGCATGCACCCTGAAAAAAGCTGACATCGCTAGCTTGAACCCGACGAGAAAACGGACACACCGTTTGAAACCGAAGCAGAGTGCGATATTGCTGGGGCACAAGCTGTTGGGAAAGACATATCTCGCCTTTTAGCAGTAGGTGCCTGTTATTGTTGGTGAATTATGTAATTTTCACCCAGAGTAGCTGGCTTTAGGAGGCGGCACTCTTACTTTCTGTGGTCTGCCCTCTCGCCCGTGCACAAGTAGGGGCAGGCGCGTCTTGGCGATGGCTCTCACAGCCTGTCTGAGTGCGATGAAGACGTGCTCTCACACACCCGGCCCTCTCTCCCGTCTCCAGCAAGCCCCAGCTGAGTCCTCTCAGCGCGTAGGGGAAGTTATGTCCCTGGGCAATAAGACTTATGCATCTCTGAACAATCACTTAATCATGCCTCAATCCACAGTGGATGCAGGGTTTCCTACTTTTTTGTTTCATTTCAGCGTTACAATTCTCATTCGTTAGTTGCCTGAAAAAAATGATATATTCCAATAATTTTCCGTTCTGCATCTTTTCAGCAGTTCCACCTCTTTTCCTTTCATATCCCAGCACGAGTCAACTATCAATCAACCATTGAAGAAATTAGAAAGCCGTGGCCCATCTAATTTATTCAGCCGATCTGATTTCAGTCAATTAAGTAAAGATTGATGGCCCTAGCTGCCACACAATATGCTTACCCACGGACCCGCACGCACACACAGTTTGTTGTGACATGTAGGCCTGTAGTTAAATCGTAAATGAGATTGCCAAGTTGGTGCCATCGTGTATAAGTAGATCATCAGCCTTGTTTTGTCTTCGGTGTTGCTGGGGCTTACACGTGTGTGTCTGTGTGTCTGTGTGTCACGGGACGAGCCCTTGTTTACCTCACTCTCATAAATTAGTCAGTCATTACCACTAGCCCTGAAGGAAGTTGGCACCATTTCGATGGATGTCAGTTGCTCTGTCTGTCTGTCCTTCCCCCTCAGTTTGAAGGGTGCTTTTTTTGACAGCGTGTTCATCTTGTTTTTGTGTGTGCTGCATGCCTCTGCTTGTGGGTGAGAGTGTGTGTGTGTGTGTGTGTGTCACCGTGAGTGAGTTGTGCCTGTGTCAGTGTTATTAACAGCTTAATCATTTAGCTGCCCCTGAAGCTGTTTGACTGGAAAGTTTCCAGTGTAAGCACGGCCTCCATATCGGCATCGGTGCAGGGAGTGGGCTTACCGGAGCTGGTATTACCCGGCACTGATACATCTTCCACTCACACTCACATGCTTTGACGCGCTCTTGCGCAATCGCTTATAGTGTGTGACTCCTGCCAGTGATTGATGAGCGAGCATTGTTCTGCATAACCCAGTGTGTTGAAATACTTGACTCGGTCAGTTTGTCTGAGCGACTCTTACACACACACACGCGCGCGCGCGCACACACATACACACTCTCTCACCCACACTAACACACACACACACCCCGTCTTCACACACACAGATACACACACACACACACCCACCCTGTCTCTCCCTCACTCCCACACTCTCTCTCTGTATGGAGCGGGAGTCGGTCGTTCTGTACCTGTCTCTTCCTCTCTCCACCCCCTCCCCCCAGGGCCCCGCTCCCAGGCTTGGAGTATAAACTCCTGGGCAGATTTGGCACAAAGTTCAGTGGTCTATCTTTCCCTTTCTATTTGCTCAAGTCGGCCCTTTCTTTCATTTTCTGTCTTCCAAATACATCTCTGTGCAGCACATAATCAAATGTTTTCTTCTGTGAACCCTCTTACGACATTCGAGCTTCCTGTGTTTTCTTTCCGGCTCTAAAAATCTGGCTATCTTTTGTAGCTTTCATTGATTCTGGCGCTAATGAATCATTAATCACTTCATATACCCAGGACCCTCTGCTTCCCCCTCTCTCCCTCTCTCACTGGCTCCCCTTACTCAGAGGGTCTTCTCCCCTCGTTCCTTCTTTTTCTCCCCTTTTCCTCCTCTGTTTTGGGCTGCTTTTCTTCTTTGTTTGCGTAGTTTAAAAGTTAAAGGGTAGAGGTAGCAGAGCCTGTCTGAGCACATACGGCACTGTGAGAGAGAGAGAGAGAGAGAGAGAGAGAGAGAGAGAGATAGAGAGAGACGAGAGAGAAGAGAGAGAGAGAGAGAGAGAGAGGAGAGAGAGAGGAGAGAAGGAGAGAGAGAGAGAGAGAGGGAGAGGGAGAGGGAGAGAGAGAGAGAGAGCCAGAGCCAGAGCCAGAGCCAGAGGGTGGGGAGAGTCGGGCTTGGGGTAGAGCTGGAGATTAACAAGGAGGCAGAGATTTTGCACATTACTCTGTTTAATCTCCATCTCTCCTTCCACCTCTCCTCTGATCTGTTCCCAGTTTTTAACTGTTCCCTAATTTCCTCATTCCTTCTTTTTATTTTTCTGTGTACTCTTTTCCTGGTTTCTCCCCCAGGTTCAGCACCCTTAGCTGGGCCACGTTCTCCTGTCTGTGTGCTTCTGTCTCCAGCCCATCCCCCACCCCCCTTATCCTGGTGTCCTGTAATCTCTTCCTAGCGAACCGAATCTGAGAAAACGCTCAGAGATTACAGATTAATCGTAATCTTCTCTGGTGACCTATAGACACAATAATCACCATTATGTTGGGTTTTTTTTTTTATACACACCAGTCCTAGAAAAGCATTGGTTTCCCTAGTAATAAGGATAACCATAATGATAGAGAGCATAAATCTGGTTGGTTAAGATTGCTCACTAAATATCACCTCCCCCATCATAATCCTACAGTGATTCGTTTGTCTGTGTTAATGGATGGTAAATGCATTTGAAAATAGAAAGCAAGCAAATTATGACATTTCCACAAAGTACAAAGCCACTATAGAAGTCTGTGTGTGTGTGTGTGTGTGTGTCTGTGTGTGTGTGTGTGTGTGTGTCTGTGTGTGTGTCTGTGTGTCTGTATGCTGTGTGTGTCTGTGTGTGTCTGTGTGTGTCTGTGTGTGTCTGTGTGTGTGTATGTGTGTGTGTGTATGTGTGTGTGTGTGTGTGTATGTGTGTGTGTGTGTGTGTGTGTGTGTGTGTGTGTGTGTGTGTGTGTATGTGTGTGTGTGTGTGTGTGTGTGTGTGTGTGTGTGTGTGTGTGTGTGTGGGCGCTCGCTGTCTTCCTTGACTGGACGAGAGTATTTCCTCACCCTGTGTTTTCCCGGGAAAATGCGTATCCTGTCAATACAATAAACCCTGCCCTTCACACAAACACACAGCTCACGCAAAAACACACACCCTTCCCCTGCATGGTCTCACATATACACACACACACACACACACACCACCTCTGTTGCAGAGGTGTATTCCTACTTCATCGTTCTGGTAAATGCCTCAGCTCTGAATGTGTGTGAGTGTCTGAGGGTAAATAGGAACTTGGCTGTGCATCCCTGATCTAGTCTTCACCCTTGTCCTATCTGTTTAATTCCCCATCTCATCTGTTTTCATCTTTTTTAAATTGTTACCCCATCAAACCCTCATACCCCTCTCTCTCTCTCTCTCTCTGACAGCTCTTCCCCTCTCTCTCTCTCTCTCTCTCTCTCTCTCTCTCAACTCTTCCTCTCTCTCTCAGCTCTGCCTCTCTGAACTCTCTCTCTCTGACAGCTCTTCCCCTCTCTCTCTCAACTCTTCCTCTCTCTCTCAGCTCTGCCTCTCCTAACTCTCCCTCTCTCTCTCTCTCTCTCTCTCTCTCTCTCTCAGCTCTTCCTCTCTCTTCCTTATCTCTGCTCCAGACTTCCTCCTCTCTCTCTCTCTCTCTGCCAACTTCACACTTTCTCACAGTCCCCCTTCATTGTAGTCCCCCCCTTGTTTTCTTTAAGAAAGATTTCCCAAGTATTTTCCACTGTTCCAGCGAGGATCAAGGAGTCTCCCAGCCTCTGTAATTATTATTGTTTTAGTTATTACTGTAAGGATTGGTTGCTGGTTTTCCTGTCATTATTGTGTGTGACTTAGCCCGGATATGATGGTTGTATTGTGACTGGTTTGGTGGAGTCTACACCGCAGCATCAGTGTGTGAATGAAAGTGCGTGTTGTGTGAACATTGTGTATTGTGTGAGCGTGACAGCTATTGTGTAAATATGACCTGTTATGGTTTTGATTTTGAACAGTGAGTGAAATCTTGTGATTTAGTTCTTGTTCCCACAGTTTGTTCCACATGCTAGGCTATATTTTTACACCTCTCTAGTGCCCCCCTATGGAGAAGTTGTTGAATTTATGTACTTTATATCTACTGTTCTTTTTCTAATGGCGATGGCTTTTATTTCCTCTTTGGAGAAAATGTATTTCGGTGAATATTTCTGTGGAGTTGGTATGGACAGCATTTTAAAGTGTCAGTCAGCATGCCAGTTGGCATTCGCCGTCCCTGTAGAAGTAACAGGGGGAGGGAAAGGGTTAAAGTAGGAGGAGAGGTTAGGGACAGAGAATGAAAGGGGCAGAGAGAGAGAAAAGGAGCGACTGAAAGAAAGAGACAGATTGTTTTACAAATTTCACAGAGAATGAAGAGGCCTGGTATATTATGTTAACTTCCCGACTGAAAGGGAGAAAGAGGGAGGGGAGGGACCAGGAGTAGAGATTCATTGAGAGATAAAAGATGGACAGATAGAGGGAAGGAAGAATTGACAGAGATAGATGGTTGGAGAGAAGATATTGAATTGCATAGAATTACCTTCTATGAGACAGGAACAGCTGTATTGAGATTTTGAATGCAACCTCAAAGGCTAAAAAGGCAGTTTAATTCCAACAGGCTTTTATGTGCTAACCAGCCCGTGCCTAGTCTTTTTGGGTTTGAGTATCACACATTTCAATGCAAAATCCTTTTTTTCGTTCCAGTGATTGTAGTAACTTGCAATTTCAAAACAATTAAAGGTGGCTCTCTCGCTCCGTGTGCCTCTCACCCGTCCTCAGTGACTCTAAGCCCGTATTAGACAGGGTCTGGTGCTGGTGAATGGGGCAGAACGAAGCAGTGGCTCTATGCTGTAATCCCACTTTGGACCAGGAGATTAGGTGACCAGCATTCCAGCGTGTTCAGCCGTGGCACTAATAAAGGCCCTCTCCTGCAGCTAAAGAATTGTTCATTAACATCTGAAGTTTCTGAAGCAATTGCAGAGCAGTGATGGCAGTGCTAGAAATCGTAATACTCCAAGCAGCTGTGTGTGTGTGTGTGTGCGTGTGCGTGTGCGTGCATGTCTGTGTGAGCGTGCGTGGCAGAAACTGTGTGTGTGTGCATGCGCATGCGTGTGTGAGCGTGCGTGAAAGAGACTGTGTGCGTGCGCATATGTGTGCGTGCGTGCATGCGTGAGTGTGTGTGAGAGAGACTGTGTGCGTGTGCATGTGCATATGTGTGAGTGCGTGCGCGTGCGTAAAGGTCGTGAGGAGGACGGTGGCAGGTTTTTATGACTTGTTCACACTGTGAGGAAAAAGGCCATAAACCTGTTGTGCCCAGTGAGAGGACATGTGCCCAGATCCACATACTGAGCCCTGGGATGAGCTGTACGCTGCGTCAACTTCAGGATGCATCTGTTTCAGCACAAATAACGCTGACTTGGGGTGTGTGTGTGTGTGTGTGTGAGAGAGAGAGAGAGTTAGTGTTGTATAGCAATGTGTTGCAGTGTGCATGTCTTGTGAAGGCTCTCATGCTGACTCAGTAGGAGTTTGTGCGAATAATGACCCTGCCCTTTGACCCCTGCGACCTCCTTGACAGTTCCGAACATTCCACAGGGAGAGAGAGAGAGAGAGAGAGAGAGAGAACACACAGACCCTGGCTGAAGACAGAAGGGGCAGAGTGCAGGTGTGGGGGGGGGGGGGGGGTGAAGCAAAGAAAAGGAGAAATTAGAGACTCATGACTTTAAAGGCCTTTATAACAAAATGGAGACATTTACAATACACCCAATAATCATGTGTAATTAGTCACACCTCAGTCATGTCCCCTATCTGTCTGATCTGCCTCACCCTGAACCAAATCCCTCCCCCACAGACAGAGACCACCAAAACCATCACACCCTCCCCAACACACACACACACACACACACACACACACACCAGTGGCAACATAGCAAACCAAAGGGCCCTCTCACCCATCTGCTTTTAACACCTCAGGGTCATTCACGCATGCATGCACAAACACACACGAATGCTCGCAAACACGCGTGTACACTTACACTCCACATGCACACACACACACACACACAGGCTGGCTTTAAGCCTCTTATTAATCTTGCTCTCCAGATTGTGCTGGTCTGTGGCTTGGAGGAGGCACAGATCTCCGTCCCATATCTCATCTGGTCCCGGCAGCGGCCGTGCACTGCGCGGGCCGTTCTGCCGGCGCCGCGGCTGCCAGACGGAGGCCAGGCTCCGGGCGTCTCGGGGCCCCAGCGCAGATGTGCGTCTCTGCCCCGGGCTGGGGCAGGTTTACAGGGGCCCTGTGGGGGCCCCAGCGCAGATGGCTCGCTGAGGCCTCGTGGGCGCGGGCCCCGGGCCCCGGGCCTGT
>NC_083760.1:76917589-77015089 GCF_963514075.1 Conger conger
AGTTGATCAGCATGGCAGGCTCATAAACTGGCTGAAAGTGCACGTGTAGCATGCTATGCTCGATGAGGAAATGATTGAAGAAAATCGACAGACGGGCACACTTAGTAGGTTCAGCCTACTAATCATGTATCATTAATAACCTATATTTATCCAGTGTAGGTTGACTGAGCATGCATGCTCCTTTACAGCAACACCCTCTTAATGCCCCCTAACCTAACCCCTAAGTCTTTGGATTGTGGGAGGAAACCGGAGTACCCGGAGGAAGCCCACGCGGACACGTGGAGAACATCCACAGGGGAATCCCTGAACTGGGGCCTTCTCTCAGTGAGGGACGGTGCTATCCAGCCTGTGCTTATTTTAGAGGCACAGCACGCAAAGGCAGACAGCCCATTCTCACAGTGACCTTACGGCACTGAGAGCCTGCTGCAGCTCATAAAAGCTTTTGGTACTGCCAGCCTTC
The DNA here is from genome assembly GCF_963514075.1 of Conger conger. Lineage (NCBI taxonomy): Eukaryota > Metazoa > Chordata > Actinopteri > Anguilliformes > Congridae > Conger > Conger conger. Next base: position 76,918,050 of record NC_083760.1, read on the forward strand.
TGCACCGTGAATGAAAGAGCTCCACCGTACCTCCTCATAACCAGCCAGACCTCACCGTTCTCTCCGTCCTGCGCACGCCTCACAATGGAGGAACGGAAGCGTGGGATGATCGGTTACCTTGTGATGCAGACCGAAGCCGGTTCTCTCCGGGCTGCATCTGGTTTTCCTTCCTGTCCCCGCCCTGTATTACTCTCACCTTTTGTACTCATTCAGGTTATGCTGTATTTTAGGGTTTATTGTTTGGGCTTGATATGGATGTAGTCCATATATACGGGGGGGGGGGGGGGGGGGTTATATATACGGGGAACTTGTGCTTCTTGGATCGAATTGTTAATTTTCGTTAGTGCTTTCGCGATGTCGCATCGTCACTCTCTGGTCTGGAATGTTAGCCTGACCTGGTACCAGTTCTCATATTAATCCGGTGAATGCACTTCAGGTTCTCCAAGATTGTAAGTCACTCTTAAGAGTATCCCGCTAACTTAATGTAATCCAATGATCCATCCATCCGTCCATTATCTAAGCCGCTTATTCCCGGTGGCAGTATGGGGGTTTGGGTTCAGCATGCATTGGCCGAGAGGTCAGGTAATTTCATGTGTGTAAGAAACTTTGAAACATATGAACTGAATCTTAAAGAAGGAGATTGAGAAGGGCTTAGAAATGAAGAGGAATGCTAAGAAAGAAGGGGAGCACATTCCTGTACCTTGCAGTACAATAGTGACACATGGAGAGGGTGCGGGGGGGGGGGAGTACGGAGGGGCAAACAGCGGGTGGAACAACAGACCAATGCCGATGGAAAAAAATATATCAATTTGTTCATGCCTGTGCCACTGTCCCCATGGTTCTGTGTAAGGACAATCCTATGTGACCTTGAATTTCTCTGGACCAGCGGATAGGAGGTTGCCACATGAGGTTGTTAATTTGCTCCACCTGCTGGTGAAAAGAAAGTACACGCTGGTATTATTATTTAATTCAGTGGTTTCTGTGGTTCTCTTGCTCACCTTGAGGGACAGGTGCAGTCGTCTGAGTCCCTGCATGTTCACTGGGTTCGGTTTCAACGGACTTAAACCAGTCAGTCAAGTTCTTTTTAATGAATTCAGCTGATGGGTCTGTACTTTATTTATCCTTTTCTTGCTGAATCATTCTTCCTCTTCTTCAGCTCCATTACAGACCATTGGGGCAGGAGGAGACTTGCAGTTTCTTGGTGGTGCTGGAAGATGACAAGTGTGTAACAGGTTTGTGCACATATGCCTTGTTATTAATTACCCGTTGTGCACAAATCTTGATGTCTCGGGCCACAGATTCATTCATTGATGTGCACCACAAGCCAAAAAAATTAAATTAAAAAAAAACTAGACTGCCCTGGCAATGCATTGAGTGTTTGACATAACACTCCTCCCTCTCCCAAAGCAGACAGAGGTGAAAATATCTGCTATGACACGTTCTTTACTGCGGTCATCGAAATGGTTGTGGTTCATTGACATGTTTATTGCTCATTTACATGAACCACAACAAGCCAAACAATTTCAGATGATTACAATCAGTATGTAACACACTGTTCAGTACTGCTAAACATGAATGGAATAATTTGAAAGATGAAGCTACATAGGGTAATATATAGCTCACGAGTTTCACATAATACTCCTCTGTTCCCCCGTATATGTAGCTAGGGATTCCCTGCCATGGTACTTTCTTTACTGTCAGTACATTTCTCTCTCCTCTGTACAATCTGCAGTTTCCTCATACAACAGAGCATCAGTAGCCTGTTTCTATTGCAGTTTTCTGAGACTGTATCTATTCTGGTACAGGAAAGAGCCTGCTAGTCTTCAGTTCCTCACACGCTCTCCTTTTGACCAAACTTCCCGTTCGAAAACACACCTTCCACACCAGCTGGCCAGGTGGTCGCCCAGGTCAGACCTGTGCTGTATGTCCTTGTGTGTCACAGTAAACCGAATGTAGACATGTCTGAGGAGTGACATTCTCCAGAGTCTGCCTATGGTGAATAAAATTGTACCCTTAGCCAGCAATATATAATTAATTTGTACCTTTTTTGCTTGGAAGACAAACTAAATTGTACCCAAAGAGAACATTACTGTACTTTCAAGGTACATATTGGAAATCCTTGAAGAACAAACATTTAACCCAACTGTCACTTAATTTCTGAGTGTGGTATTTTGAATACAAAAGAATATTGAACAGTTTCAGAAATTACACAACATGTCCATGTAATAGCAAAACCCAGAAATTTTATTTTATTAATGTGCATGATGACTGTGGCATGGTGCCAGAGTTGAATGGTGACAACATTTCTCAGTCACAGGAAAATGGTGCTTGATGAAAAAGTGATTGATAACTGCACTCAACGCATGCAAAGCATTCACTAGCTAAACCACACAAAAGAAACAGAAACAATTAAAGTAAGGCGTAAAACCAATATGACAGATTACACACAATATAAAAACTAATATAAAAATGTATTTGACCAATGAACAGCATGCAATGAAATGACAGAAATCTTAAACCAAGCATATCCAACAGCCAAAAAGGAACAGCTTTAGAAGGTCTTGTGCACCTTCACTTACACTTCCTCTGTGTCCACAGATGTGAAAAGAGTCAGAATAACAAGGCACAGCCCACTTCACCTACATTTGAACATGTAATGTGCATACATATGTATTTAATGTTGACACAACTTCAGCAATAACAATAGTTACAATTATCTCATCCTTTTTTATTTTACTGAAAGGCCTGAATTACTCTCACTCAGTGGGGTTTAGTTATTTGGTCCCCAACTCCACAACAAGATCCTTTGTGGGTATGCGGTTAGCATTATAAAAGGCATTGGATTCAATCTCTTCGTTTTTCAGTGCAGTTTAATGATCATAGCAGAAATAGATTTATGAACGTGAGCACACAGCTACAGCAGCGCAGGACATAGGAAAACCAGTAAAAACACCAAAGTCTTTGCTGCTCTTATCGCCGAGTGTGAGGCAGCGCCGGGGCAGTCGGGAGCGCTGTCTTTGGGCGCGTAGTTTTCAGGATTTTTCTGGTAGTGGACAGGCTGGCACGTATTTTTGATTTCTTCACAGGCGAGAATTATGTGCTTCGACTCGCGTTCTATACGTTTTATGGCACACGTCTCATTTTGGACTGTCAGCGTAATGAAGGAGAAGTTCCCTTTGCTGATGCACAGATTGCGAAGGTGAATCTTTCCCCCCGTGCGCGCGCACACATCGACGACTCGACGCATGTCGTCGTAAGGGAAGAACGACTGGACCGGTCTGTTGCAGAAGTTGTTGTTTTTTAAAAAAGCCGTCCAGGCGTCCATCTCATCTCTCTCTGGGGGCACTGAATGGACGTGCCTATGCAGGAAGGTGTTGTAGGCATCCGTGCGGGCTGAAGGCATGCAGGGCTGGAAGTTGGGATCTATAGCACCAGTGGCCAGTGCCAGGAAGAGGCTGGCCGCTGGGATAACAGTGAACTTCATCCTGCCTGACAGTGCAGTCTCCTGGGGAGGAATACAGCAGTTCAGCACCGCACCCAAACATGCAGGCTCTGAATTTAAAATATTAAAACATTTAAATATCAAGCAAATTATACAATTCTCACTGACTACAAAACTGTGTTACTCTTTGATTGAAATGCAAGCCATTCACCAAAGTAGCCTTGAAAAAGTAAAATGAGCATACCTTTCAGAGAGGCGGCAATGCCCTTGGCTGTTTGAGCTGAAATGCATGTTTCAGTTCTGTGTGTGGTGTCTGTGTGTATGTGGTGTGTGTGTGTGTGTGTGTCTGTGTCTGTGTGTGGTGTGTGTGTGTGTGTGTGTGTGTCTGTGTCTGTGTCTGTGTGCGTGTGCGTGTGGTGTGTGTGTATCTGTGTATGTGCATGTGTGTGTCCACTACTGATACTCTGGATAAGTTATGTAAATTATTTTGATTTATCCTTTATTTAACCCATTGACATGCGAGATCTCTTTTTCAAGGGAGACCTGGCCAAGACAGCAGCAGCAAGAAAATATACAGTACTTCACAAAAAAACACAAAAAACACAGAGTGCATGATCAGTAGTTTTTCAATGGGGACCCAATCTACAGAAAATAACAACACTCTTCCTGCAAGGGGTTCTGCAACAAAGATGTAAATTTGCCGAGTGAAACCAGGGTATCTAAGTGGGCAAGGTATTACATACCGTGCCAGAAGTGCAAAGTGAGAGAAAGCTGTCTTTCCTCGTTCAGTGAGTACTAATTTTTAGAAGTAGCCATCTAGTGGACGTAGTATGGGAGCCATGAGAGGCAAAGAAAATGAGGCCACAGAGGTACAGGGGAAGCTTCCCTGGGATGGCCTTTTTAATAAAGATGTACGTGAGTGATTTCCTTCGTGAATGCAGAGAGATCCATCATACCATTTGATATAGAAGCTCCAGTGGTGAGTAAGCCATTTGGCATTAGTGATGAAGCGCAGAGAAACATGGTAAACACTGTCTAGTTTCTTCAGCAGGGAGAAGACAGCATGTATATACGTTATGTCACCATAGTCAATTACAACAATGTAGAATTTCTAGAATGTAGCTTGAACAATTTTCTTTCTAGCCTCAAAAGAAAAGCATTGTTTGTTGTGAAAGAACGTTTTAAGTTTCTTTATGAGGTTTCCAATATGCATCTTAAAAGGTAGCTTTTCATCCAACCACTAGCCAAGATACTTCTAGGATGAGCCCTTTTCTATGGCTGCTCCCTTTAAGGTGAAAATATGATCATGATCCATTGGCTGTGGGTGAGCCATTGTGAATATCATAAATTTAGTTTTCTTGGCACTTAAGACCAGTATTACAGTTTTTTAAAACTCTAAACTCTAACACTTGGATACAGTATACATAAACCAAAAATAATTTGTTCTCTGAACCAAATCACTTGTTCACAATGACACAACTTAACATCAAAGTATTCACATTTCAAAAGGAAATACACACATTGCAATTGAAATACTCTCTTTTCATTCATTACAATGCATCTAACTACTACTAACAAATTTTTCTATAATATTTACTATTTGGTATTTGAACCAATGAGTTTGGAAGTGCAAGATTTTTTCAAAGATATGAATGCACAATGCATGTTTTGAAGAGTTGGACAGGCTGTGTTACAAGTGCTTACCATTTTGATTGGTTGTGTCTAAGGTTTAGAAAATTGTGCAGAAATTTGGGAGATTAGTGCCAAAGCGATTGTAAAAAAAACGAATAAGTATTATTAGTATAGTACATGATGTGTAATAAGTATGAACACATCATGTACTATTAGAAACAAGTTAATATTAAAACATTCGACATCAGCTGCACTTGCAGAGTCACACAAAGAATTTGGCAAGTTGTTTGAAAGCTACAAAATAATTCACAGAATCCATAACTGGGCAGGTACACATTCAACATTTCTTAAATGGACTGAATGAGTGGCATAATGCTGATATATATATCAGATGATGGCACGCTTAAGAGGACATTCTTCAGTATTCTTCAAACATTTTATATAAATGTCAGTCTTGGAGCAGTGCTTCAAACCATTACTCCTGATGTTTCTTTGTGTGCATGTAATTACAAAAGCAAGCCAGATGGCGGCAGTGTTGGTCAGAACTCCAGTATCAAACCAGTCAAAGCCTGGGATGTGTTCACCGGTGTTCACTGGTCTAAAAAACACCCCACATTAACACTGGTCTAAAAAACACCCCACATTAACATTGGTCTAAAAAACACCCCACATTAACACTGCTCTAAATAAGACTCCACAGTAATACTGGTCTAAAAAGGTACCTACATTAACACTGATCTAAAAAAAGACCCCATATTAACACTGGTCTAAAAAGACCCCACATTGACAGTAGTCTAAAAAAGACCCCACAGTAACACTAGTCTAAAAAAGACCCCACATTAACACTAGTCTAAAAAAGACCCCACATTAACACTGGTCTAAAAAAGTACCTACATTAACACTGGTCTAAAAAAGACCCCACATTAATCCTGGTCTAAAAAACACCCCACATTAACACTGGTCTAAAAACAAAACACACATTAACACTGGTTTAAAAAATCACAGAACGAAAGACTGAAGTCAAAGAACTTGTTTATTATGATGCAAATATATAATATATACAATTCAGCTCAAATAGACACATGCGCCCACACACAGACACACACAAACACCTCCCATCCTACCCTTGATACTTGATACTAGCAATGCATGCCTACTATTGAAAATAGGTGGGGGAGGGGCACACCCAATTGAGCAATCTTAAGCCCCGCCCCTTTGCCACTGAATGTCCAATCACAGCATCTTTGCGAGCCCACAACTTCAGTACAGTTTGGCGCCCATCTCGTTGATGAATTGCAATTATAGAGATAAGCAAACAGATTTGTATCATTCCAAACGGTGAATTGATGTGCCTGAGGGACTAGAATAGTAACACATGTTATCCCGAGTGGATTCGGCTAGACTAATGTTATGTGGGAAACCTCATCACCAACTGAATCACCGACAACATCTCCAAAGAGACCCAATTCTGTTTACAGATAGCGGGTCAGTTAAAGGACAGATTTCATATACTCATTTAGCCATCTTGAAGGAATGTTTTGAGGGCGGTTGCTAGAGTGGGAGGGGCTTAGGAAAGGTCAATCGAGGAGTGGGCAAACAGAGTAAATAAACAGGCGGGGGAAGGGAGGAGGATGGGCTTAACCTTGAGAAGGTGATCCAGCAGTGATTCAGTGATACGAGATAGATGAACAGAGATCTGATCATGCAAAAAGTCCATGCACTCAACCAGGAAGTAGATACTGAGCTTCTTGGGGATCAGTGAGGGGTCAAGGTTCAGGCTGAGGGGCTGCCTCTTCCTTTTCTGGGTCAGAGGTCGTTTTGAAGACCACATCCTGTTTTGGCTCCTTTTCAGTTTCTTTGGATCTGTAATTTATAGTAGCTATTACAATTCACATTCATTTCATTTTCATAAGCTTTTATTTCTATTTTGTGTCTGACATACTATCCAAATAAATGGTGTAAATGGTCTGTTTGTTACACATATCATAATACGAGCACTTATTAAAAAGATAATTAAGAGCATTTTTTAAACAGAAGGGCTTACTATAGTTTAATGTAGAAAAGTGATATACATGATGATGCTATTTATGGGGTCATGTAACAGGACAGCTTTAGAAAAACAATTTGTGTTTTTCTTGCAGGCCCGACAGCAAGTGATACTAACACTGTGCAAGACTAATTCATTTAATTGTAAATAATTAATGTTAATTTTCGGTTTAAATTTGAATGTGTAATCATATAGATGCCATACATGACAACCAGTGGCCTGTGCTTGGTTTACATGTAGGCCCTGTAAATTAACTACACCTAAATATACATCATGACTGAAGATTATCAAACACAACAGTTAAGAACAACATAGAGACTGTGCTGGAATGATGGACAATAAATGAAATTAAAATGTATATAAAATAATGAGTGGGGTAATGTAGGAGTAGGAGAAAAAACAGGGTAGAAAAATCAATATTCTGTGTGCAAACTGAAAAATTGCTTGTTATAAAAAGAGAGAAGAGATTGCTAAGGGAATTCTTCATAGTGAACTACTGGTGGGGAAATAATGAATTAGACTATGAGACAATAATTTGTGATTATAAGATTATAGATCTAGATTAAGATTCTCTGGAAAAGAATGTGATATTAGTATCTGAAGTGCACTGTAATGGTGCGGGGTCTGTATTTCTGAAGCTAGGGGGTGGGTTAGAGGGATTTTTTCAAGAGGTTAATAATTTGAGGGTGACCTGGGCAAAGATGTCGGTCTCACGCTGGGCAGGACATCCCAACTAGAGGTGGAGCTGTCGTTCGATCAAGACACAGAATCATGTGACCAGAAGCCAGGTACTGACAGAATCAAGTGATCAACACAGCAAACAACATGACATAGAGACATTGATTGGGTGACTGTATGATTCCGTTTCCTTATCATTGGCATATATCAGAGGGAATGGACTTAAAAAAGAGAGATAAGGAGAGCAGAAAATTGTGGGAAATCGAGGATGTGAGACAGGAGAGATATAAAGAAAATCTTGAAAAGAGAAAGATTTTGGAGGGACATACACATGGCAACGTAAAGTAAAAATGTAAATGCTGAACTATAATTTTATGCTGTTAATAGCTAGGCATGTTTCATCAGTCATTATATTGTATAGCTACAGTATTCAAGAACAATGTACATATTAATGGGATTATTACAACATATATAATCAGCAAACACAGTCACGTACCGTATGGTTTTTATAACAAAGTGTATGATCACTGCAAGACCTACGCAACCGCACAATGTTCCAATCACCATGGCACACACCTCTCCTGTGACACACACACACAAGCACAAAGAGTGAGAGAGGGAGAGAGAGACAATAATGATGCAAGTTTATTGTTTTACCTAGACACAAACAGGAGAAGGCAGATTGATAATACATGCTTACCATTATTGGATTAATGTAATCTATCAACTACTTACCAACAGAATACGTTGTGACAGTATCTGTAATTTGTAAGAAAAAAATGATTTAGTGAGCAACAGTTCCATGAACTCAATATTTAGTATTGTATTCTTGTGCATTAGGTATGATTATTGTTGATGTAGTGGAGTTGATAACTTCTGAAGGCCGCATTAACAACTAGGCAACAATAAATCTGACTTATAAATTATGACATGAAAACCAGAATAAATTTAGCATATGAAAATTTTACCTGTGTAGCCAAATGTGCGGCTTGGTGCAACAGGCACTTATGTATGACGTCAAAGCGGCATGTAAATCTGGATTATAAAAGCTCAGTACTGTATGTCCAATGAAGCGTTATGCCAAAGTTTTAGTTTCTCAAACCACAATCCTTTCATCTTAAAACAGTCCTGCGACAACATTCAATAATTCTCTCATTCACTCTTTCTGAGGCTTGTGTGGCAACAATGGGGACAGTGTTTGTGAAAGGATTTTGCAAACACTAATCAGTGAACTAGCAAACAAATAGCTCTGTCTCTCCCTCTCTCTCCCCCTCTCCCTCTCTCTTTCTCTCTCTAACCCTTGTCCCGCTTGTTATTTTCTCTCCATTCCCCTCCCTCCTGACCTAACGGACCCCAGTGTGCACATTTCTCTGCTGTGCACTACAATACCGCCGTTATTAGTTATAACAGCACAACCTCTCGGGGCTGCGATGGGGTACAGAACTCAGGCAGTGTTCTCCAGCGCTTTCTCATCTACGCATTCCACAACAGGCGTCATCATTTCTTCATCTTAATTTAATAGACAATAATGAATAATGAACTTTTATTTAAATAGGGTAGGTTGGCCGAGCACACAATGCCCAGTGGACACCCTCCCCCGCCCCCTAGTAGGCTAGTAGGCTTACCTGCATGTCTTCAGATTGAATAATAAATAATAAATGGTCACACTTTACATTAAAGTTCATGAATTGGCATTACCTATTGTAGTTGTTAACAATAATTAATGATGGACAAATACATTAATTAAGCATGAAATTAACTTTTCATTCGTTTTCAATGCATTTGTTAACATCCATCCATCCATTATCTGAACCCGCTTATCCTGAACAGGGTCGCAGGGGGGCTGGAGCCTATCCCAGCATACATTGGGCGAAAGGCAGGAATACACCCTGGACAGGTCGCCAGTCCATCGCAGGGCACACACACCATTCACTCACACGCTCATACCTACGGACAATTTAGACTCTCCAATCAGCCTAACCTGCATATCTTTGGACTGTGGGAGGAAACCAGAGTACCCAGAGGAAACCCACACAAACACGGGGAGAACATGCAAACTCCGCACAGAGAGGCCCCGGCAGACGGGGATTCGAACCCAGGACCTCCTTGCTGTGAGGCGGCAGTGCTACCCACTGCACCATCCGTGCCGCGCCTTGTTAACAACTAACTAACATATTATTGTTCCATGATATTTATACATTAGCAAACCATAGGATGAACTTATAATTAGTTAACCATTAACAAATACATTAACTGACTTTTTAATTCCATTATGAATTGGCAATAACTAATGTAGTTGTTTGGGGTAAATGAATTAATGGGGTAAACATATATTAACAGTGCTGTACAGATTAACTTCTCAGTAGTAGTTATTTAACTACATTAGCTAATGGCAATTCATGGATCTATATTGTAAAATATGATATAATAATAAAGACACAGCAGTGCTCCAGTGGAAAAGGGATTGGATGTAGTTGACTGTTAAATAGACGCGCACACCTGTACTCAGAGGAGGATAATAATGGCGCACAGTTTAGCAGAATTCAGGCTGTAAAGTTCTGCAGGGCACAGACCTGAGGGGAAGGAGGCCAGGACCGTCCTGCGATTTAGGGGCTGTGGGTTGCGGTAGTTGTCCTGAAGTGGGAGAGATTGTGACTCTTCAGCGTGACCAGAGAACAGGGCGGTTTCCAGCTTCCTCAGCTGAGGAGAGACAGAGAGAGAGAGAACGAGAGAAAGAGAGAAAGAGTGGGGGTGGAGGTGGGGGTGGGAGTAGAGATGGGGGTCCTGGAAGGTTAATATGCAGGAATGTTAGAGTATCAGTGTTGGTCAAAGCTAAGTATCTGCAGGGTGTGGATTCAATATCTCGCCCAATATCTGCCCCTGGGACCACATTAAGATGTTCCAAAAACTTGGGCTCCAGGATTATTGGCACCCCTGACTGGCAATGGACAAAAATACTTCAAAAAATAAACAATATGATATCAGATAATCTAAACTAATGGACCTCCTATGCAGACCCTTACATGATCCTTCACGGTCTTGGGTTTGCACTTATGAACTGCCTTCTTCAGTTCTCCCCCCAGGTTTTTGATTGGATGGAGGACTGGCTCCTGAAATTGAGCCAGTGCAGAACATAGACTCTGTTTCCACAGAACCCATAATTACGGCACCTTGATTTTGGTGAAATCTGTTTTTTTATTAAATGAATGTTTGATTTTGGTTGGGTCCATTGAAACATTAATGAAGTACAGTATCTTTCACATATTATTTATCTCAGTAATCATACAGTCGGAGCAATAATTATTTGATCCCTTGCTGATTTTGTAGGTTTGCCCACTTACAAAGAATGGAACATTTTAACATTGAGAGACAGAATATCACAAAATAATCCACAATAACAACATCATATAAATTTCATAAATTTATTATCGTATTTTTGCATGAAATAAGAATTTGATCCCCTACCAATCAGCAATAATTCTGGCTCCAACAGACCAGTTAGTTTTCCATTAAGAAGCACTCCAAATCTCAACTTATTACCCAAAACACCTGTGTCAACTCGTTACATCATTATGTAGCTGTATAAAAGACACCTGTCCACACAATCAATCAGATTCCAACGTTTCCACCATGGCCAAGACAAAGGAGCTGTCTAAGGACATCAGGGACACAATTGTAGACCTGCACAAGGCTGGGATTGGCTACAAGAAAATAAGCAAGCAGCTTGGTGAGAAGTTAACAACTGTTGGAGCAATTATTAGAAAATGGAAGAAACATAAAGTCACCGCCAATCTCCCTTGGTCTGGAGCTCCACGCAAGATCTCGCCTCGTGGGATATCAATGATCATGAGAAAGGTCAGGGATCAGCCCAGTACTACACAGGAGGAGCTTGTTTATGACCTGAAGGCAGTTGGGACCACAGTCACGAAGAGAACCATCAGTAACACACTACACCGCGAAGGATTAAAATCCTGCTGCGCGCGCAAGGTTCCTCTGCTGAAGAAGGCACATGTACTGGCCCGTCTGAAGTTTGCCAAAGAACACCTAGATGATCCAGAGGAGGCTTGGGAGAAGGTGCTGTGGTCAGATGAGACCAAAATAGAGCTATTTTGCCGTGTTTGGAGGAAGAGAAATGCTGAGTACAACCCCAAGAACACCATCCCCACTGTGAAGCATGGAGGTGGAAACCTTATGCTTTGGGGGTGTTTCTCAGCTAAGGGGACAAGACGACTTCACCTTATCGAGGGGAGGATGAATGGGCCATGTACCAGGAAATTTTGGGCGACAACCTCCTTCCCTCAGTGAGAGCACTGAAAATGGGTCGTGGATGGGTCTTCCAACATGACAATGACCCAAAACATATGGCCAAGGCAACAAAAGAGTGGCTCAAAAAGAAGCATATTGAGGTCCTGGAGTGGCCTAGCCAGTCTCCAGACCTAAATCCCATCGGAAATCTGTGGAGAGAGCTGAAGCTTCGAGTTGCCACGCTACAGCCTCGGAACCTTAAGGATTTGGAGAGGATCTGCAAAGAGGAGTGGACAAAAATCCCTCCCAAGATCTGTGCAAACCTGGTGAAAAACTACAACAAACATCTGACCTCTGTGCTTGCCAACAAAGGTTTCTCCACCAAGTATTAAGTCCTATTGTTCTATGGATCAAATACTTATTTAATGTGAAAATATGATATTAAATTTATAAAATGTATATGATGTTATTGTGGATTATTTTGTGATATTCTGTCTCTCAATGTTAAAATGTACCTATGATTAAAATTCTACACAGTTCCATTCTTTGTAAGTGGGCAAACCTACAAAATCAGCAAGGGATCAAATCATTATTGCTCCCACTGTATTGTTTATTTTCTTAAAGTATTTTTTCTGCATTGCCAGTCAGGGCTGCCAATAATTCTGGAGCTGACTGTAAGTCATTAATAAATAAACCAATAAGAGTACTTTATTGCATTGGAATTCATTTACTGAACAACAGATTTTTCAAATGATTCATCTTTATTGTCTAATGTATAGAAAAGGTCCAGATTAAAATATTTGAAAAATATCTTTGCTTTCATCTGTTTTATATTGCTGTTTCAGGTACTAGTTTCATGGTTTTTCCCCTTTTTTCTCCCAGTTTGGAATGTGTAGCTATGTACATATCAGCATTTATAACCTGTGCTATTGATTTACCAGAGTACAGTCAAGCATATGATAAGACACTCTTTCTCCCACAGAAGACTTAAAGCAGCGTTTCTCATCCTTTTTCCTACCATGGCTCACTTTCCAAATGAACAGAATCTCATGCTCACCACTCTCAAAAGTGAGTGACTTACTGATGCCGATGGGACACGCTAGTAGTAGGTCTTAAATATCCATTTTATTTTGGCTTTTGCTAATGGGTTTTGTTCGTTTTTATTTATCTGAGCTTTTCATTTCTTTTAAAAGGAATTCTCACTGACACACCTGAGCCTGCCTGACACGGCACGCTGGTTTGGGAACGCTGACGTGAGGCGTATTACTGTCAGATGATGTCAAAGTCTGATAAATATTCAGTTCAATCAAAGATCAATCCAGTGCATTAAATGAGCTCATCTGGAGGGAAACCCAGCATGCAAAGCGGCACTCTAGGCCAAAAACTGTCATTGCATTGCACAATGACAGAATATCCATGTGATATTTTATCTGTATTTTATTCAAATAAATGGTAAATGGAATTGATGCCTGTCATTCACACACACACACACACACACACACACACACTCACAGTGACTGGCTACCATGCAAGGTATGCTATTTAAGGGTAAATGTAAAAGTGAACGTAATTTGCCCGCTGTGTGACCCTACTTCAGATGCGAATGGCTGGGGTGCCCTACCCCCCTCACCTGCACGTGAGACACGGAGACTCTCTCGGCGAACACGGTCCACAGCACGCTCTGGTAGCAGGGGGGAGTGGTCAGGGAGCCGTTGTAGCGGAAGTAGCGCTCCAGACTGAGTGGGAGCAGAGACTGGACATCGAAGGCCGGGATGGAGGTCCTCTGGCCTGTAGGAGACCGCACATCAACACAGCTCTGCAGCGCACTGTCACGTGACGCGCTGCGGGTGCCATGTCTTTGAGTCCCCGAGTCCGCTGGGTAACTTTGAGTAAAACCCGGAGAACCTCCCGAATCTGGAACTTTGACCGGAGTGAAAAGAGCTGGTCCGAGCTTTACTCAGTAATCCTGCTTTGTGAAGCAGGACCCTGAACAACTGAACTGAACTTACAATGAACTTTCAGCAGCAATACAAACAGACAAAACCCCCCCCCCCCCGGGAAAGCATGAGAAACATAATTGCGGGAAAACCCTGGTAATTATAATGAAGGAGGCTTCCACCGGATGCTAATTTACTCATCCATCATGTATAAACCTATAAATAGAAACATTGACTGACTGACACGTTTGTTGATTAATGCATAGCCTGACATTGTGGCAAACCCATTTCACCTGCATGTTTGATGTTCTCCAGATGATTGATGATGTTCTGGTAGGCGGGGTTTGTATCTTCACCTGTCTAGATGACAACAGCTTTGTCAGGAAATAGTAAAATCAAAAATTCATGGCTATAACAGTACGCTAATTCTGAAATGACAGGAAGGCACCTCAATCAGCACTCCTAGGACAGCCAGTCCCTCTCTCTGCCTCATGGCTGTGGATATGTTGCTGTAGATCTCTGAGTTATAGTGGACCACATGGAGCTGGAAGGAACAAAAGCAGGTCTTAGTCTGTGTCCTAAAAGTCCTTAAAGTAAATGTAGTGTGTATTGGCCCATGTGTATTTCTTTCTGTGTATGTAAGGGAGGTACTGAGAGAAAGACAAAGAAAATGTGTGGATGGTATATGCAAGCGGGAGAACGTTTTTGTGTGCGTGCATGCACGTGTGTGTGTGTGTGTGTGTGTGTGTGTGTGCGCGCGCATGTGTGTACCATCTAATCTTCTGAAAATCCCTCTGACTGAGTTTGAATGAATTCTGCTAGTTCATACGGTTTATTTTGGCAACTTATGGGGGGAGAGGGAGAGAGCTGAAAAATATGCTGACTTGTTAAATTCTCACACTGAGAGAGAAAGAGAAAGGGGGCACAGTCAGATGGAGAAGTACAGGGTGAAGTAGAGAGCGAAGTCAAAAAAGAAAAAGACAAGAGTAAGAAAGGGAAAGAAAGGTAGCAATTGGTTGAGATCATTTATATCTCTCCTTTCTTCAGTATATGCTTTTGTCTTTTATTTTTCCCTTCTGTCTCTTTCTCCCTCTGTCACTAAGTGTGTTTCCATCCCTCTATCTGTCCCAGGTGCAGCGTCATTTGGCATTGCTCTTACTGAACAGATGGAGAGGAGTTTGAGTGGGAGGCCAGTTATTTTTTTCTACAATCAACCTGCAACTCTTTTTCTGCTGTCCTGCTGTTCTCCTGTCTCACAGCCTTGCCATCCCGTGCCACTTAATGATCTGCGTTCCAAGCGATGCGCCTTTTCAGCTCTCTCTCAATCTCTCCCCTGCGCTTTCCTCTCCTCTCTCTGCCTCTTTTCATCCCCCCCGTTCTCCGCTATAACGTTCTTCACCCCACTCCACCCACCTCTCAGATCCAGCTGCTGGCATACACTCACTCTCTATGCACTCATTTTAGGGGCACAACCACCGCAGGGCCACAAAATTAGATATTTTTGTTTATTTTATGTTTGAGCATTTTGGGACCAACCCATTCTTATTTAGGGCCACCGCGGCCCAAGGGCCATTTCTGCTTACTCTCATCCTTAAAAAATGTTTCTCCTTAATATGACATATATATCCATTCCTCTCTTCCTTTCATAATCTCCCTCCTTTCCTCTTTTGTCAAAGCTCTCCTGTCTTCCCAGATGCACAGATGGGCAGTGGGCATGAAGTCATGGCCCTGCCTCCCCTGTGGAGAGTGGGACAGGGACTCAGTGGGACTCAGTGTGCCAGGATGGAGTCAAGCACCAAGAAGAGCTGGAACATCTGAATCTGCAATGCACCATGCGTGTGTGTGTGTGTGTGTGTGTGTGTGTACCTGTGTGCATGTGAGTATATGTGTATGTGTGTATGTAAATGGTAAATGGTAAATGGTTGGCATTTATGTAGCGCCTTTATCCAAAGCTCTGTACAATTGATGCTTCTCATTCACTCATTCACACATTCACTCACACACCAACGGCGATTTGCTGCCATGCCAGGCACGACCAGCTCGTCAGGAGCATTTGGGGGTTAGGTGTCTTGCTCAGGGACACTTCGACACAGCCTGGGCGGGGGATCGAATCGGCAACCCTCCGACTGCCAGATGACCGCTCTTACTGCTCTTGTCTGAGTCATGTCACCCCATAGTTTATGGTGTGTTTATTAAGTTTTCGTGTATATTCATGAATGTCCATCTATACCTTCAGTTGTCTTTATACAGTGCAATCCATAAGTGTCCATAAATGGTATAATTTCTGTTATTTTTGCTGTGTACTGCAGCACATTTGATTTGAAATGAAACAAATGAGATGAAAGTACACACTGTCACCTTTAATTTGAAGTTATTTATATCCATATCATTTTAATTTGTCAGTTGGCTTCACAGTTTTTTCTGATTGGTCCGGTGTATTCAATCCCTTCCTTAGTGCAGGTATAGGAAAGCTTTCAGTATCTAATCTTGATTATAGGCGAGGATCCTAGTCCCACGTTCTATACCCAAGTTCTATACCTGTGTCTCTGTGCAGGTGGAGTTCAGTGAGTGATTATACCTGTATCTCTGTGCAGGTGAAGTTCAGTGAGTGATTATACCTGTGTCTCCGTGCAGGTGGAGTTCAGTGAGTGATTATACCTGTGTCTCCGTGCAGGTGGAGTTCAGTGAGTGATTATACCTGTGTCTCCGTGCAGGTGGAGTTCAGTGAGTGATTTTACCTGTGTCTCTGTGCAGTTGGAGTTCAGTGAGTGATTTTACCTGTGTCTCTGTGCAGGTGGAGTTCAGTGAGTGATTATACCTGTGTCTCTGTGCAGGTGGAGTTCAGTGAGTGATTATACCTGTGTCTCTGTGGAGGTGGAGTTCAGTGAGTGATTATACCTGTGTCTCTGTGCAGGTGAAGTTCGGTGTGGTCATACCTGCGTGAGACACTGCGTGCACACTTCTCACCTCAGCTGCGTAGCCGTGTCCGTCGATGGTGTGCTCACTACCGCCTCCCAGGCCCCCGCGGCTGCCCCAGTGAAGGTGCAGCTGCACCGCGGTAAACTGCCAGGGCAGGCCTCCCAGCCCCATCCACCCCGGCAGTGACATCTCCACTAAAACAGAGAGAGAGAGAGAGAGAGAGCACCTCAGTCTGCATGCTGCACAGCAGACCAGGGTTTCTCCACCCTGGTTAAAGGGCCATCAACACCGAGAACTATGAATAACTATAAAGATAACTATAACCATAACGATGTGAGCATCCACACTGCTGAACAATAACCTTCTGTCAGCAGTCTCTCGGATATGTCATCTGCCATTGTGCGTGTGAAACCCTGAAAGTGCTCCCAACAATATTGTTTGTCACTGCAGTAGGGTGGCCTGTAGCGTAGTGGTTAAGGTATATGACTGGGACCCGCAATGTCAGTGGTTTAATCCCCAGTGTAACCACAATAACAGCCGTTGGGCCCTTGAGCAAGGCCCTTAACCCGTGCATTGCTCCAGGGGAGAATTGTCTCCTGCTTAGTCTAACCAACTGTACGTCACTCTGGATAAGAGCGTTCTGGCAAATTCCATTAATGTAATGTAATGTAATATAATGTAATCATTTTTAAAAAGACAAATGTATAGTTATCATTATAGTTATCGTTCTTGGTGTGGATGGACTTAAGCATTGTATGCAGGGTAATGATATTGGTCAGTGTAGTAATGATGCAGTGTAGTCTAATGATATTTTTCATGCAGACACACTGGCGAGACATGGCCAGAAGGTCAGCCGCGTCTGAAAGTATAACGGTGACGAGAGAGGCAGAATCAAAGCGTGTCACCTGTGTGCCCATTGTTGGTGAGAGTGAAAGGCTCTTGTCCCAGCTGCCTGTAGCCTAGGGGTCTCACAGGGGGCAGGGACGGGTCGTACTTGGCCTGGCTGGTTTTCACGTCGATGGGAGATTGCTTAGTTCCCCCACATTCAGGGAAGTATTCTGACCAGTGGGATTGACCTACAGAACCTGAGAGAGAAGGGGGGAGACAGAGATAAATTATTCTTAAACGCTCTTTATTTAATGCTTGTTTAACTAAGTATTAAAAAGATATGTCAATACATTTAAATTCTGTGGGTAATTATTTATGAAAACCGTGTTTAAACTCACCATTTGTCCTGAGACAATGGCATGGCCTTATTTGCTCACTGTCTCTCCTGTCTAGCCAGGCTTTGTAGGGAATTTACTTAGTGAATATCAATGTGTCATAGTGTCTATTGTGCATGCTCCATCACCTACTGTAGCCATGTTCATAAATGTGTGTATGTGCAGCCCTTCACACATGTTCAGAGACAGACTAGACATTCCCATTGAAGGCACGCAGGAGTGAGCAGAGACGGATGCTAATGGGGAGAACCACAAAGACTGGCAAATCTGCTCATGCCACTGCCATCAGAAACGAATATACACATAGTGAGTACTTTATTAGATATTTATCAGACTTATTTTTTAGACTTATTCTGTGGCTGTAGCCTATCCACTTAGAGGCTTGACGCATTGTGTGTTCAGAGATGCTCTTCTGCATACCACTGTTGTAATGTGTGGTTATTTGTGTTACTGTCGCCTTCCTGTCCGCTTTGACAAGTCTGGCCCTTTTTCTCTGACATCTCTCATTAACAACGCCTTTCTGCCAACAGAACTGCTGCTCACTGGATGTTTTTTGTTTTTCACTCCATTCTCTGCAAACTCTAGAGACTGTTGTGTATCAGACTGTTGCGCATCAAACTGGCACCAACAATCATTCCACGGTCAAAGTCACTTTGGTCTGAAAAACAGCTGAACCTCTTGACCACGTCTATATACATTTATGCATTTAGTTGCTGCCACATGATTGGCTGATTAAATATTTGCACTGACAAGCTGGTGTACAGGTCTACCGCATAAAGTGCTCACTGAGTGTATGTCATAAAGAAAAACAGAGAGCATTTGACAGTGTCAGAGTCCAGTCATGCATAACTGATGTAGCGACACACACACAAACATTCCCCACTCTAATTGGACTGGAGAGAAGAAAGGGGGAGAAAAGAAAGAGAAGGTGGGAGGGTTGATGAAAAATGAAGGGATGGGAGAGAGTGAGAAGCTATCGAGAGCAGTGACAGATAGGATACAGACAGCAGGGATGGAGAGAAAAGGATGAATGAGGAATCCGGAGTCTGTTGAAGACTGACTGACAGGTTTGAATGTTCAGGTGAAATACACGGCTTTGTTGCGTCATTCTACCTGTGATGGGCATGAATTACTGGCTCCGGTTCAGAAAGCACCTTCATGAGCCTGCCATGAGCCCCCAGAACACCAAACCCAGAACCCTTTTCTAATTAGCTCCACAATAATTTGTAAAGCGTTTAATTTTATACTATCAATATCGAATAGACCATAGCCCGACATTTTCCTACACACTCTCCCTCTTGTTTAGTGATCAATAAGGATGGATAAAGTGATAATATTGTATTATTATGTGCTAGTTATCTTCAGTTTAAATTCTGTGAGCACAAACGGTTTGAACCAAATGTTCTCTGTGGCTGATGTTCTCCCATTTGAAAAGGTTTGAATTGCAAAAGCGCATTCCCACTTGTTGATCCAAGTTTCCTTTAAACAGGGCACTGTTCAGCCCCAATCTGTTGGGATTAAAAGGGGCCTACTCAATCTCCATCCACAACAAGAAGTTTTGTGCTCTCCCCTCAGCCAATATTCACCCCCTCACCCCCCCCCCCCCCCCCACACACCAAAAAAATAAGGGGGGGGGGGGTCTTTGTCCCATAGCTATGCTGTTGTCATGGAAATCGCCATTGACAACAGTGGGGCACACACACTCACACTGCCACCCTTCACCATCTTTCACACTTTCTCGTGCTGTCCCAAATATATACACATGCACACTAATTATGATGCATTATTATGATGCATGCAAACTGGCATTATAGAGTATATACTTGGGCAAAATGGGTAAGCAATTCATTACAACAGTGTGAATTTTGTAATGTTGAGTATAAGTGCTCAATTTTGCATAATACGCAATATATCCATCTCACGATATGCAGAGTGACTTTGCTGTACATACTTTGAGATCTTTGCTGCTTTACAGGACATGTACAGAGAAGTGTAGTCAGCACCCCTAAAGCTACTCTGTCCTCTTCCCCTGATACCTTCTGCCTACAACTCCCATCATGCACCTGCTGCTGTCCTTCTCCCTCTCCTCCAACCGTTATCATTACTCTACCTTTCCCTCCCTCCTCCTCCCCCCTCTCTCCTCTCTCTCTCTCACTCTCTCTCTCTCTTTCTCTTTCTCAGTTTGACTGTTTCTCTGATGCCAAGATAACAGATCGGCCAACTGGAAGTAACAGACAACAGACAGAGAGGGAGAGAATGCCAGCACAGAGGGGAGAGGCGGCGAGAGGAGAGGAAGGGAGAGGAGGAGAATGGAGAGGAGATGGGATAAAGAGAGACTGCGTGGAGATGGTGTGAATGAGGAATATAGAACTGTGCTCTGGTGGCTACAGACGTTGAATGGTGACTGTCAAATGGAGGCACCATTGAGGAGGTGACTGGATGGTTGTTGTCAAGATAAAGAGAGAGGCCATGGTGAAACAATGACCTCCTTGGTAAATGTTGCAATATTGATGGATGGCTATTCAGGCAGATCCTGATTACCATGGTTATATGTGAATGGTAACAGAGAAACGTACGGGAGCAGATTAATAGAAACAGCATTGTTTTATAGGCAAATTAAGATATTGGGAAAATAATATTGAAAAACTTTTTGAGGATTTTTGAGTTAAGCTAGGCAAAGTTTTTCATCCTGAATTATTTCATCTGAGATCTACTATGATATCAACTCAAAGCACTTGTTCTAAAATCATTTCAGACGGCATTAGAGTTTCTGTATTTTCAGCCTTACCGGTGTAGGTCCAGTGAGTACCTGCAAATATGACAGAGAAACCGATTAAATCAAGCTTGCCAGAATTTTAATATTAATGTATCCAAGTTTTTTTTTATGGACATATAAAACAGTCTTCCAATTATATTTTCATAATCCAAAAGTAATAGCAATGGTTATAAAAACATTGATACAATATATTATATATTATATAATATTCTGTTACAATTATTGCTTTGACTACTACTGCTACTGCTACTACTACTACTATTACTACTACTACTACTACTACTACTACTACTAATAATAATAATAATAATAATAGTAATAAAAATAATAATAATAATAATTCCCTTACCTGCACATGCACAACTTGTCCATTGGCCAAAAAAAATCAGAAAAATCATCTCTATCCCAAAAGACTCCATGATCTTATATTTGTCCATGCAAAGAGATGTAGAAGCAGTCTGTGGTCTGACAGATAGCTGGATGCACAAACTCAACCGATCACACGCTCAGAGCTCCTATGTGCGCTGAAGTTATTGTTAGAGTTATGTTGGTGACGATGATGACGCCGATCTTTCGGGCATTAATGATAGCAAGTTTAACTCGGAACAACAGAAAAAGGAGGAGACAGAAAAAGAGAGAATTGCTAAATGACCCAGTCAGCGAGAACCACAGTCCAGTCCTGTTCACTGAAAAACACGTCTGATTCAACACTGAGGGGTGAGAGAGAGAGGGAGGCAGGGGGAGCAGGGACAGAGAAAGCATGGTGGGGGGGGGAGGGAGTGGGGGGGGGGGTAAGAATGTGAAGGGTGGAAGGGTAATAAAGAATGAGGCACAGGGTGTTGTGGGTAGGGTTAACCAGGATTGTGATTGTAAATTTGTAATAAGAGGTATATTTCTGTACAATGTATTGGATACTGAAAGTATTGGATTGCGCTGTGTGTGTGTGTGTGTGTGTGTGTGTGTGTATGGGCGTGTGTGTGTGTGTTTGTGTGTGTGTGAGAGGGTGAGGGGGGAGGGGGGGGGGGTGCTTTTGCAAGTGTGTGAATGTGTGCGTGTGTATGCCGGGGCATTTGTTTGTGTGTGTGTGTGTGTGTGCATGTGTGTGTGTGTGCACTCGTGCAAGCGTGCATGGGTGTGTGCCTGTGTGTGTGTGCATGTGCTCACGCCTCACTGTGTAATTTTGCATTTATCTGTTGCCAATTCATTCAGCTGACAGTGAGATCTCTCTAATCTCTCCATAATGAACTAGACTGTTTCAGAGAGCGGGAGGGGGTGGAATTAAAAAGAACTAGAGAAAGGGAGGTGTGTTGAAACGGACAGAGATTCATTTGAACTTTGTCATGATACCCCTATCCCAAAAGGTAACAAAGTATAATCATTAATTACAGGTCTTTATTTTAGTCAAGTTTAATTAATATGGTATAAGCTGCTAACTATTGGGAAATTTCATTGGATGTTTACTGCGTGGCAATATAAACGCTTACTTTAGTTAGTTAGTAAGTTATAAGAAGGAATATAGACTCTGTAGATACAGTATAATCTGGACAGGGGTTAGTTTGGTTAGTCCTTGTGTATGTAACTACATTTGACCAGTTCCTCAGTTAGCCACCTACTTCCCTGACGTTCCCAAACTCCTAGTTTTATTATAGGCCTACCGTACCTGTAACTTCTTTCTCTCTCTTTTTACTTTAGGCTACCTGTATCTAACGTGAGACAGTGAGCAACCCGTCGTACAGGAAACAAAAGTTTTGATTATAATTAACATATTATAATTTAGCAGATATTTTCAAATGTCGAAAAATCGAAATAAATTCCTAAACAGGTTACAGAAATACCGGACTTGCAAGTCGTATAATTCACCTTTGAAACGAAATTATAATATACAAGAATATACTTTTCTATGTTGTTACACAAAGTATACACAAGGGGGAGCCTGTAGCTCACGGGAGAAATCGAGGTTTTGTGTATCTTATCAAACGTGTTTATTAGATCTCTGCACATTCCTTATCTACGTTTGTCCGGATGATAGCCATTTGCTTTAGTCTTTAAGTTATGTCGTTATTTATGACATGCGCCAAATGAAAATAGTATCCATGTATGGAGCAGTCCTTTGATTAATAATCGTGCCAACTTTGAAATACATTTTCAATGGCTGGCACTATAAAGATCTGTATTTAAAATTCTATTGAATTGACCGCTTTCAGTTACAAGACATGCTTCGTCTCACCGTGTCTGGAGGCTGGTCGTGCCCAAAAACTCCACATGACTCGAGAACGTGGCAGAGATATTGTTGTCCTACCTAACCCATACACACTCTGCTTGCACAGTGGTCACTTGGCTTGCTGAAGCTTTACCTTACTTTCGAACAAAGAACACCTGACATCGTTTCTTCCGTTTGTACTGAGAAAACGATTACGATAATTGTCATCTTTATGAAGTTGAATGCTGCCTGCACAATCTGCCTATGAAGTGGATTCCAGCAACACAATTCACAGCTCTGGCCTCACGACTGGGTGGCTCCAGAGGGAAAGGACGAGGTGGCTGGTAGAATGTGGACACACATTGAAATCTGCACTCCCCGAAACTGACATAGGCCACTGCAGCCATGGAATGAGAAAACAGTATAGTGGTCAGTTGTAAGTGTTATCAGGTATACATGGTTTTGTTGGAGTTGACGACATTTTGAATACATGGATAATAACTACAGGGACTATAACAATTTGTGAATTATTCTATGTATAAAAAACAAGAAAGGTCTTCTACGATTCATAAACTCAAAAACTGAAAAGAGTTATAATTTCAGGTGCAATTTTCTAGTTTTGTTTTTAAATTGTGTGGTTGGAAACTCATTAGTTGCTCATGAAATAATTATTCCTGCGTTATAGCCCTGTAAATTAGTCGACCAAAATAGCCGAAATGAATAATAACAATTAGAAAAAATAAAATAAAATAATAAATAGTATAAAAAATAAAAGTATAGTATAATAATAGTATAGTAAATAAAATAAAAGAATAAATAGTAAGGGAAGTGCATGTCATTCATTTACATATAGATACGTTAAAAGCATATTAAAACTACTATGCGTGTTAAACATTAGTTTGTATACAATTTGTATGACTTATTTCCTAGGTGTTGTATCATGTTTTTCTTTCTACTCGTGAAACCTCCTCCTGCTCCCTTTCTTTTCCTGTTAGCACGATTCACTCTGGTCAGTTCAAACGTGCAACTGTATCACCCGTTGAATTTCGTTACGCAACAGACCGAACACACCATCGTTTTTCATTGGTCACCGGAATATTTGGGGGGTGTGGTGAAACGTCTCCCTCGACGTCTATTGGCTCAGCTGTGGCCCGTAGGCGGAGCTATTGGATTTCATTCACAAATCTCCGACGCAGCAACTCGTGAACATGTGCTCGCTTGTTAAAGAACGCATTCCCCTTCTGTGCGAGAGACATGTCTGCGTCTTCTGTGCGAGACTTAAGCGATAGATCTGAGCATCTGCCTTGCGATCTTAATTACCAACGTAGCGCTTCCGTCATCAGATCTACACAATTTAATTCTGAGCTGTATGGAATGTAACTCCCGTGTTATATGTCTCTCAACGTTGTGCTAATGAGCGGATGAGTCAGCCTATTCTTTGTCAGACACAAATGCATTAGTAAAGCGTCTTTGCTTCAGCCGACATGAGCTGTATATTAACAACACTCAGCAATTCAGAAATATTTTTGAACCATACTCTGCTGTCATTGATAAACATTTGGGATACAATGCGGACAGATTGTTAAACATTTGGCTGTATTTCTTTCTTCCACATGTGCAAGCGCGTGCGCTTCAGTTTCGCCAAACCACACACCCCCACCATACCGGACCAATAACATTGACAGCCACGTGAGGGGATGTCATCTAGCTAGTTTTCTGCACAGAGAGGACCAGGAAATTTCCCTTAAGTGAAAGAAGGAGATGGCAACAGAAGGAACAGAGCCAGGGGAGTAGGTTCAGTTTCATGTCATTTTCACTGATATCTGCAGTAGTCCTACCTTCGGATTTGTCATCTTTCATCTAAATCTGTTCATTCACAAAATCACAATCCATGCTATATTGTCACTTACAAGTGTATGCTGTATTTACCCTTGTGTGCTGTCGGGTGTTACACTGTGAAGCATTCACTGTTAAGCTCTTATCGAGTACATTTTGCGGTAATAGGTTAGGCTGTATGCGGTGGCCACAGCCCCCTGCTCTGTCTACCAGGGCTGCTTGCAGTGCTGCGTTTCTTCACAGGTGGGCAGAGCAGAGGCCTGCTGGCACAATTGGGAGCACCTGCGGCTAGTGCTCCCAGAGAAGGTAAGATGCACCTGTCTCCTGGGGTGCGTCCCAATACTCAAAATAATTTATCCTCTTTTCCTCCACCTGTCTCCTCTGCCCATACTTCCAGATAGAAGGAAACAAGTGAAGAAATGTAAAATATGTGCTTCTCCCATTTTGACAGGGCTATTCAGTCAGGTTGTGACAGTGGTCCCTAAAGTCAGGCGCACCACCAGGGATTTTGGGCCCCATAAAAATATCTCATACTCTAGCCCCACCCTAGAAAATCTTATGTTCTAATAGTTTTGTCAGTCAGTGTCCTTGGAATTGTCCTAACCCCCTCAATCCTACCCCCACCCCCATTTCTGGCACTCCTGCCTATTGGACTAATGTACACTCTATTAGAGTTGAGTTAACACCGGGGCTATATCCTCCTTTACCTGTGACAGTTACACCAGTCACGTTAAACAGACATTACAGATAGAGGCAACACACAAACACAAATGACACTGTCAGCATTAACCGCATATTGTCATTGTGATTTTCTCTGCTTTACGATATCGCCAAGCATGCTCCTCCCTCTCTTTCTATGTCATAATCCATATTTATCCCGCTGTATCATCGGGGAATAGGCGGGCACATTTGGAGTGTATGCGGCTGCCTTCCCCTCGGATTACTGGAGTCCCCGTCCCCAGTAAATGACTCACAGTGAGGGGGAGAGGCAGAGCCGCCAGCTCCCACCTCTCCACAGTCAGCTGGAATTCAAACAACGGCTTGTTCGCCGGGCGGCTCTTATCGTTATGTAACCCGACTGTGCATGTGTGCTGTGGAGGAAAGAGTGGTGTGGCGCCCTTTATTTTGGGCACAAAATAATGTAATAATGCATTCTTGACGTGCACTATATTCTTTGAAGTTAAATTAATCTGATTAATAACATTTTATATGGCAGTACTGAAATGGGGCAGCAGAGGGAGTAAGAGGCACTTCCTGAGCTTAGAAGTAACGTCAACGAATGACTGGCTCGAAGGGGAATGTAATGTGCTTCCAGCAGAGTATTTTGCTTTATTGAAATGAGTAATTCTGTCACTTACATACAGGCAGAATGAAAATAAATCACAGTGATTTCTATTCATCTACAACTTTGTGAAAAATATGTTTAAATGCAGAAAAACTAAAGGACAAGTAAAGATTACATAAAATTCTTATCCAGAGCGACTCACACAGATTACAGTCCTCACACACAATCCATTTATACAGCTGCACATTTAGGTTAAGTACCTGGCTCAAGATTACAAAATGACAATGCCTCCACCTGGGAAAGATGCATTGCATTCACAAACATTCAGCAGAGAAAGATAAAATAAATTATCCTTCATCCCACAGTATGGTTCATTTATTTGCAGTTGGCAGTGGCCGGTGTAGCAGACATGGATGTCGGCATAGCTGACCCTGGGGATTGTGATTCTGCACACTGCAGTCATGAAAAGCTTCAGGATTCGGCCATGAGATGAATGTGAGAAATAATGATTCTATGCCTGTATTATACATTTCAGAGAAAAATGCCATTCAGTGCTATTTGAAAGGTATGCAACAAAACACACTTTTTAAAGTCACTCATTCGACGGTTGTGTCTAATTGTACAAATTATATAATACAGCAAGAAGCAAGTAAATTCCCTTGTATTTATAACTAATCATAAATATGCTGTTTAGTCATTGATACTTCTGTCTGTTAGTCAATATTGGTGCATTCGAAAAGAATACTGCAAAAGTCGTGAGCATTCATAGTTGTATTTAAGGAGCTGTGTGGGTGTGCCTGCGCGCGTGCATATTACTCAAACAATGATGCGTTGAACAAGCAGTTTTTCTGTGAATAAACTATTGTCTATACTTCTCTTCTGTAATAGAACACACTAAACACATTTATAATGGATGGATTAAGCCTTGTCAGTGAGTGCCCGGGCGGGCGCGCGTGCGTGCGCAGAGGGCGGGCGTGCGTGCGCTGCGTAGACGCGTGTGTATCTGTAGTACCCAGCCCTACACACGGATGCCACATGTATAGGCGGGGCCACGAGTACAACAGGCAATATCCAATCAGTTACTAGTGAATCGCTCAGTGGTTAGCAATCTGACCAATAGGAACAGGGGCTGTCAGGCAGCCAGCCAATGATTGGTCGTGTGTGGCCTGCACACAGATCGGCACGTGTAGCCTTGCACATGTTGACGCTTGCAATGGGCAGTTGAAGGGGAGAGAAAGAAAGAGGCAACGAGAGAAGGCGAGTTGTGAACCCAGACTGGTGAAGCGGGCACCGGGGCACCACTCATTGAAGGAATTTTTAAAAGAAAATATATGCGCCTGATTGTAAACGATTACCTGCAGTTGAAAAGTATTGTATCCGCCATTGGGGGCAGGTCCTTGTTGTTTTGGTGTCTTCTGTTCAAGGTGAGAAAATGTCTTTTGAATTGTAACTTAGAAGGATAGCTAACGATAGATAGCTAACGTTAACGTGTTAACGTTGCTGCAGTTTAGTTATAGATGAAATTATCTGTCCTTTTTGGCTGAATTGAAGACTTCTTTCACGCTTTATATTAGTTGTTATATACGCTCAGACCTGTTTTGTTGATAGGTTGTGTAAGACAATTTGGTAACGTTTTAATACGACGATTACGCCACAGATAGCCCTCATTTATATTTTTTCGGATGTCTAATTTTATTGTTAAAATTGTTAGGGGTTATTGCACATTAACCTTATAGAATGAGATTCTCAGAAAGAAAGACAATTTGTACATCATAAATATTGTGGTCTTGATTACCGGAATCTTTTTTATAGTAGCTTATTGCAAAACAGTAAGTTATAGTTAGTAAAAGCAAACCAGTGAAATGTAAAATACCAACAGAATTTTGAGGGACTTTTCAGCTTTGCATTTAGCTAACTTATGTCCTTCATGATCTTGGAAGTTTGTGTGCTAGGATTTGTTGTGTTTTCATACGTTTGAAATGCCTATGCCGTGAATACACAACACATGTCCAGAGGTATGGTCACATTGCGAGGCAGGCACACTCAGACATAACGTTACTGGAAGTCAGCTGTAAGCCCAGACAGAGAGAGGGAGAGAGAGAGAGCTGAGGGAAAGGAGAGCAGGGACAGAGGCAGGTAGACTTCCATAGGTATTTCTGCGTCGGTATGCTCACTCTCGTAAGCCTATCATTGGCTGGATGCGATGGCATACTATGTACGTGGGTGTGTCAGTGCGTACATGCACATGCTTAACCGTTTGTTTTATTGTGTACTGTTTTCTTTTGGTATAATTTATTTATTTCATTTTCGTACCAAACATGTATAGCAACGTGATGTGACTGGTCCATAAGTGTCTCCAGCGAGATGGTGCTTGTGCCTGGAAGAGGTTCTTGTGAGGCTCTCTCTAATGAGGGTAGAGCTCGCACTGTTCCAGGGAGCCTGGGCTGAATACCCAGAGTGCTGGTGTGACCCCTATTTCTAATTTTCCTGTCCGTCCAATTTTAGACCAGCGGGGACTCCCAGATTAGCGAAAGACCGAGAGAACCGGGGGGAGTGAGCGAGTGGGGGGTGGGGTGGGTGTGGGGGTTGTGGGTGGGGGTCGGTGTCGGTGTAGGGCAGAGGGACACATCTATATGGTGAGACGTGTAGCAGAGGAGAAATGTGGAGAGAATGAGAGATGGGGGTTGGTGTGTGAATCGGGGGGAGAAAGAGGGGGTGGTGGAGGGAGAGAACGAGCACGGGACGGAGGGGTGAGAGTTAAGTGACAGGTCCTGACATTACTATTACTACTGCTGCTACTGCCACCATTACCACCAGCCCCCCCCCGCTCCACCTTACACCAGCAGCCCCCTGCACTCACGTTTCTACTGCAATCTTAATGAGGACTCCTCCACATCCACTCCAGCGCTATTTCCTCTGCTTTCTCATAAATATACCCACAGAAAAATAGACCGAAGCGCGACACTCCTGTTTCTGTCAGGTGTTACTATATTTATGCGGACATTATTTTTTTCTAATGATTTCAATCAAATGAGGACATACTCATTCTTTGGCAAGCCCACCCTCGTAGAGATTGGTTGTAGAGGCACTTAATGACACAGTCAGAAAGACTGATGGGCAGAAATGGACAGAAAGGATAGATTAATGGGAGAAAGAAAACAGGCAAGTAGAGACGAATCAAAAGTGATTTTGATTTCCCTCTCTTACCCTTCTTTCTCTGTTTTTCATTATTTTGGCTGAAATGTTAAAGGGCTTTCTTCTCCTTATCCACAGTGATGCAGTCATCAGGCAGTACTTCCTCCCAACCCTCCCACGATTCGCTGAGCTCGAGTGACAGCTTCCTGTTCAGCGACGGCGACCACACGGAGGACGAGGGCAGCGTCTTTCTGTCGGAGAGCGAGAGCAGAGGAAGGCCCAGAGGGGCCTCGTACTGCTTGGACAGAGGGAGCTCCAGCAGCCCCTCCTCGCAATGGGCCTTAGACGGTTTCGGAGACCAGGAGCGGTCCTCCCTGCTCACGAGCGGTCGGGTCGAACGCTGCCCCAGCAACGCCTCCTACTCCGCCCTGGTGACATCGTCCAACGGGGCAAAGGACCAGGAGGGAGGGAGAAGGTCTCAGACAGAGGGGGATTACCTCTTTGCTCAGAAGGTTAGTCCTTTTGATTTCCTCAGTTATCAATAAGTTGTCGGCAGTAAGTGTGCTTGCTTGCTGTTGTGGTGTGGGAAATCGAATGTACAATGTAGTTCATGTTTCTCCTCTTCCCTCCATCTTGTGTCCTCTCAGTGTGTGGAGCTGCAGGGGTTTGTGAGGCCTCTGCTGGACCTTCTGAACGGGCTTAAAAAGGGGAGATTCGACAGAGGTATGCGCTGGAGTTCACTCCGAGCTCTGACTATATGTTTAAACCCGTTTTCCTCTTGACTGTGTCAGTGCGATACTGCTCTGTGTACGAAGGTTACACCCTTCATGAATTGACAGAAGGACACGGGCAGGTTACTGATAGGGCTTATTTTTGATTGACAGGTCTGAGCAGTTTCCAGCAAAGTGTTGCCATGGACAGAATCCAAAGGATTGTGGGGGTTCTTCAGAAGCCTACCATTGGGTAAGAGCCAACCACCACAACCTCCACTTGTATTTATTGTAAGCTTACCAGTGTAAGAGCCACTGGATTAGAGTGCTTATCAGGCTGCACGGCTAACACTGACACTATGGCACAGCATTCTTAGTTTATTTGAAAACAGATCTGCATACAATCCGTTGGGGAAATTAATAATATATGAATTACTATGTTTACGTACACATCTACAGCCCTTTTCATAGATTATGTTTGTATTTTCGTCAGCAGGCATGTGTCATTTTTAAGCTGTAATAATTTATAATCTGTTCTGTTTCACAGAGGGAAGCACCTGCACACCCTGCTACAAGTGGAGATGATGCTGAAGCTGTGGTTCCCCCAGATCTCCCCCTGCGCCCCCTCGGGCAGCGGACACTCCGCGCCTCCACACAAGCACAGAGACCAGCTGCACATCCCCGTCAAGGTGAGGGGCTGTCGCCCAAGTCCCCCTGGCCTCTGCGTGCGAGTGTGAAGTGTGAGCCAATCAGTGGGCACGGAGAGGCAGTTATCCAATTAAATGTTTACATACCACTGCTGTAGTGTTGTTGCTACATTCCGTAAGGACAATACAGACAGTCTGGTCTGTTATTTGGCTTAAATTGTTTGGGGAGGGGGTTACTTGTTAGCGTGTGGGGGTAACACTTGTTTTTGCTGTCTGGCAGAAACGCAGGCTGAGCTGGTCGGACATCGACTCCCCGCCCCCGCCGCCCCGGCGCGGTGGACGCTCCGACCGAGGGGGGCAGGAAGAAGGTGGCGCGGGGGGAGAGGAGGGGTCAGGCCCCGCCCGGCCTGCCTTCTCCGGGGGTGCGGAATTGGGACGACCCGCGGGAGAGGGCCCAGGCCACGCGGGAGGAGAGCGGGAGAAGCCGGAGCACAAAGTCACGCGCTGGTCTGAGCTGAGCACCGCCTGGGTCCACGCCAGCCCCGTCGTCGGCCCCCCGAAATCATGCCCTTCTCAAAAGAGCGGAGGCTCCAGCAGCAGTCCAGCCACGCAGGACAGCTCCGTCTCCTCCACCACACCTTCCTCTGATCCCCGCCGGCTCCGCCTCCCGCAGTGCCAGCCAGTGGCGTGCCAGAGCCAGCCTGTTGCCACAGAGACAGAGGATTGTGAGGCTGGGCAGGGGCGGAGCCAGTCCCTTCCACCCGCGTTGAAGCCGTCGAGTGGGGTGGAGAGAGTGAGAATGCACAGTGCCACACAGACTTGATGTTGAAAACACAGCGTTCTTATAGAAGCTGTGCGTTTACATTTGGAAGGTTTGATTATTATAAATGCACTCATTTATAGAGCACGGGGAGGGGGGGGGCGTTTCGGTGATGAAGCATTTCTGGTGCACATTTTTATGAGTGTATTTGACTTCTATGGGATATTGTAGCTTTCAAATTCAGAGGACCACAATAGGAGCATCAACTGTGAGAAATTATTTAGATTCCTCACATCATCTAAACGAGCAATATTGCAACAAAAAAAAAATCCTCTCCCAAATTTCACAACTGCATATAGAATAAAAATACAGAACTCAAACCGGGGGGGGGGGGGGGAGGGGGAGGGGGAGGGGGAGGGGAGAGTGGCTTTTGCACCAGGCAAAGAAGGCTTTTGACGTATTCTTCCATTTTCTCACTTTTAGAATTTAAGTTCAATGAGGACCTTTTTATGCAAAAAAGAACTGCCATGTGAATTTCAGTAAGCGGTTCATTTCTAACAGAATCAAAACCTGGAAAAAAGGTGGTCTACTGCTCCGCCCTTTTTTAAACGTGATGTTTTTGTCAAGTGGAGTTCCCCCCAAGGAGCTTAAACATCACAATTACAGGAACATCGGCATTAATAGAGCATTAGACAACACTACTGTAAGATCAACTGCATTAGATTCCAGCAGCTGAAACAACAGCCGATAGCAGTGAAGTTCATCACTTTGCTTGTGATATGTGTAAACGGATTGTACACGTATTATATATCAGGAGAGGGAAATGGACGGTAACCAATAACAACACCATAACCAATAACAACATAGTTAGACTACAGCAGCATTGGTAGCAGCTTGGACTGAATTCACAAATGTAGCATCATTATCAAACCACAAAAACAATCTCTTCTTCCATCTTGTAGGTTTAAAATAAATCTTGCAGAATTCCTCAAATCTAACCAACAAAAAAGACATCCCTGAGTACAAAGGAATAAGATCCTTTTTAGGCCAGTAAATTGTAATTCTCGACTTGTGGATTTTCTGTAGATCTGAAACGGCACCTGAAAATAGCCTACAGTTACAGCAAGAGTAATGCTAACAACACATATAACAACTTGTCATCACTATAACCCATAGCACGGTATACAAAATACACAGCAAAATGTTCAGTGTTGAATCAACTCTTACAGAGTATATATAGTCTCAATAACACTGGACATTTTACTGAATCAACAGCAGCAGTACCATCAGGACAAGAAAAGGCCACACCAAAAAAACAACAGCATAAGCTGCACCTGACAGAATGAATTGTGGAGTGGACTTAACTTAAGGGTCTGGACAGGAGGAGGCCTTGCTCTAGAAACCTGACCCTGGTTCCAGTGTTCATTGAGCTTGTTGAGATTTGCATTTATTTATTCATTTATTTATTTAATTTTATGACTGAGTGTTCCGTGTCCAGTTCCTCCAATTGCTTTGAGATCTATTGGAGCCTCTATAGCTGTATGTGCATAAGGTATTATCGCCACCATGAAAAAATAAGACATTTGTTGATTGGACAATTGTGCCTTTACCAAATAGGATGTGTACAATGATTTTTATACTACATTTCTGATTGTTTTTTGTGCTTTTTTCTAGAAATGTTTACACAGCAACACAACTCAGTATGATGTCTGTTTTTCCTTTTCCCACTCATATACTGGAAATAGCTGTATTTCAAGCTTTCATAAGTTGTTCTGTGATTTGTTTAGAAAAATGAATTTCAAATTCCATTGCACTTGCTGATGAATCATATTTTCTCTGAATACGGATTCACTCCAGAGAAAACCTGAAAGCTTGAAAGACTTGGTCTGATTGGATTTGTAGAATTTCTAGAAAAAGGAAAGGCAAAACATTTGCACCAGCATCCATCATCTATTTAGTGTGAGATAGAGATTCACAGTGATTCAGCGCCCATATGTTCTCACTATCCTAGCGGTCTCAAAGCACAACACAGCCCCTAGCAGCAGTACCACAATGTCAACATGAAACAGAACAATGCCAGTGTTCTCTTATGTCTTTTATTTGTATGAGGGTTGTGTGGGGAGATTGGAAACCATTTGCACTTATTTTTATTTCATTTTCCATGTTTGTTTTATAAGACAAAGGCCAAATGGTCAAAAATTGTATGATACGTGTATTATTTCGACTGCCTTTTTTACATTACTGTACAGTTCTTCCTCTTCTCGCGCTGTCTGATCTTATTCTGTATTTCTACTCCTCCCTCTTCTACTGACTATAGCAACCCCCTCCTTCATTTCCTTCTTCTCTACACTCCCTTTCTCTAACAGTTTTATTCATGTGACTACTTTTTCAACAATAATACAAAAGAAAAAAAAAAAGGTTTTAATAAAAACACACATTTTGAAATGTGCAGTTGGTGTTGTTGTTCTGTCTGCGCGTTGCCTGTGATCCCCCTCCCACAATCCCACAGAAGGAGTAGTTGGCAGTTGGCTGACTGGGGGACTGGGTAAACAGCTGTGCCTCGGTAGGGGGTGTCATGGTGGGCGGGGGGGGGGGGGTTGGGGGGTTGGGGGGGGGGGGGGAGAGGGGAATTAGGGTGACTTGAAATTTGGAGAAAGGGGTCTGGCAGAGCTATGGAGGGAACGGATGGGTGTGTAATCTGGAGACTCAACCCCATTAATCCGTTCGGGATTGTGCGGGATTTAGCCCACCGCCCCCTTCTCTGTACGTGTGGTTTGTGTTTGATGTGTTTTTATGTTCATGCTTTTACCTGAGTCTGTGTCCACAAAAGTAATGAAGGACACAATTAGGCTTTGGTCTGTGTGTTTAACCATTTACACGTGGGATGATCCGGGGGAAAAATAGTCATGTGTTTACTAGTCCACATATCGGATACACATATATATGGATATATATATATCTTCCCCCAGATGATGTGTGTGTGGTGACCCTGACGGATTGTTATGCCTGGTGTTTTCTCTGACACACAGACTGCATTAATGTTCAACTCCACAAAGGCAGTGTCTCTGGCAGCCTCTGTAGGCCCCTCCCCCTCTCCCCCTGTCTCCATGCAGTTTTTCGGAGCGGGAGGCCCAGGCTCGCAGTTCAAAGTGACTGAGCCCTCCCCCTTTCCTCTAGACAACCTCAGCGTAACTAGAGGCAGGATGAACGGGAAGGAGAGAGGGGGGGAGGGGACTTAGGGTGGGGAAATGGGGGATCTGAGGTGACTGAACTACATTTTTGGGCAAATTTCTACTTATGTTGACAATATTTTTTGCTGAGGGTTACGCAAATCTATTGAAAGCCATTAAACAAAGCCTGTGCTGATATACAAAACACACACAAATACATATGTGTGTATATACATACACTGACCAAGCACTTTATTAGGAACACTTTATTACACCTACCTACTCATGCGATGATCTAATCAGCCAATTATGTGGCAGCAGTGCAATGCATAGTCATGCAGATATGGGTCAGGAGCTTCAGTTAATGTTCACATCAACCATCAATATGGGGAAAAAATTTGATATAAGTGACTTTGACCGTGGAATGACTGTTGGTGGTTTCAGTATCTCAGAAACGGCTGATCTCCTGGGATTTCACGAACACTAGTCTCTAGAGTTTACAAAGAATGGTGCAAAAAAACTAAACAAAATCCAGTGAGCAGCAGTTCTGCAGACAGAAACATCTTGTTAATGAGAGATGTCAGAGGGGAATGGCCAGACTGGTCAAAGCTGACAGGAAGGTGACAGTAATGCAAATAACCACACATTATAACAGTGGTATGCAGAAGAGCATCTCTGATCACACAAGGCATCAGAGATGCATGACTGGATAGGCTACAGCAGCAGAAGTCTAAAAAACGAAATTGAATAAATACCTAATAAAGCGCTCACTGAGTGTATATTCACATGTGTTTGAAGCATTTCTTTTTTGGTGTTCATTTGTTCATGGTGAATGTAACGAATGTAAAATTAACGTAATTGTTTCTTGTTGAAGTGTATGCGTTATCAGAAAAAAATGGGTGACGGAATGTTTCTGGGCCATTTGTGTTTGTGAGGAACGGAGAGACATTGCTGGAGAAGATAGAGGACACAGACTGGCATAGAGGGTGGGGGAGGGGCACGCCGTGCTTACTCACTCACCCCCCGTCCCTCTCGCCCAACCCCCGCTGTGTTCATTCACTGTGCTCCATTAGAGCTCACACAGGCTGCCCTCAGCTCTACTACAGCACACACGCTTACGTGCCCGTGATGCGTGTACATACACACTTAAAAACACACACCAATACGTGCACAAGCTGTATCACGACCGTATCCTATTCACAAATACCATGTACCCCTGATATACCCACATGAGCTGTATCCATCGATATCACACACACGTGTAAACACACACATGCACACAGTATACAACTATAGCATGTATACACAAACACTGCAGACAGTTATGTAATGTATGCATACACGCAGCGCACTACAGTGTATAAAAATGAATCATGTATGCATGTATGCACAAGTACATTATACACCTGTCTGGCACACACACATCCAAACCCCGCCCCCAACATACATACACACACACACACACACACACACGTTATACACCTGTATCTTACATACACTGTAAATAACGTGCACAAACATACACACAGAGTATCCACCAGTATTTTCAGAGCTTTGAATACAGCAAAATAAGATGCTTACTGCCCCTTCATTTACAAACACATATTCTCATTCTGAGACTCACACACACGTGCACACACATGTTCACATACACATACACACACGCGCACACACACACACACACGCACACACACACACTCACTTCACAGCGCAGAGTGAGCATGCTGACCATCTTACACGCCCTGCAGGGTCTGCAATCACTGAGAGAAAAAGAGAGTGAACATGTGAGGGACAGCGAAAAGATAAAGACATGCAGAACAGGGATTTCTCTCTACCCAAAGGACTTTGACAGCTCATAATGAGTGAAGGCTAGTGTAGTAGAGCACCAGAGAGCATCAGAGAGCCCTGTACAGAATGCAGTGTGCATGAGTACAGAACCAGAATGCTTGGTCTGCCATGACAAAGTTTCACCCAGTGCTTATCAGCACAGTCAAGCACAGCAAAGCAACACTGAGAAATGCATTACTGTACAACATGATAAATAGCAGTAGGCTGAATTGCAGAAGATTAAACAGCAGAAATACAGCAGTTATGCAGAGACAACTAAATCAATAACATGAAGTTCAGTCCCAAAATGACAGGCTGTTGTAGGCAATTAACAAACGTGCCACACTTGTGATGTGACATAAGAAGCAGAATTGGCGCAGACTGCAGTGGTATGAAAAGGCTGCAGGAATCCACGGCGTGGTGGTTGTGTTTTCGGATGCCCTGTCACATTGTGGGCTGCTGCTGTTACATAATAAAAAAGGGAGTGTACGCATGTGCGATACGGCAGCATCCCGCATGGCGCGTGCGATAGTATCTGTGCCGGAGAATGGGCTCCAGGTCTGAGCAGTCTGCATTCCCCAGTCCTGAACCTCCGATAAGGATGAAGTGGAATCAATCGACACATCGAATGAATTCAGCACGTTTTGGAAAAGGGAGTATGCCATTGGGTTTAGCAGAGTGTACAATGGTGTAGTACTGCCCGGCAGAGAGGAGTGGTGTTATGAGAAGTGCCGCAGTGGGGAGGGGTACCGCGTGCAGTCGGGGTGGGGTGGGGTGGGGTGGGGGTGCTGGGTGGATGTGTGCGATTGGAGGCAGATTGGGTTGCCTCCGGCAGAGTGCTACACACACTACCACTACTGCACCCGGGTGACCCACATCACAAGGAAGGGAAGAGAAAGGGAGAGAGAGAGAGAAAGAGAAAAAGAGAGAGGGATAGTGGAAAACAGGGAATCTTCCGATTAATGGCTGATCCTCTGTTTTCCTCACTATATTTTCACATTTGTTTATATCTATGCAGAAGCTCCCCACCCAACCCAGAATGATAAAACACATTGGAAAACACAGTGGCATGGTAATGTGCAAACGTTTTTATGTGCTTATTGTACTCTGCTCCCGACTAGTGGCAAAAGCTTGGAACTACTACCAACAATGTGTGTAACATCAGAATTTCATGGATATCCTGTTATTATTTTAAATTAGGTATTTTTATGCTCAATATTTCAGTGTATTAAAAATGTTTTGTTACCTGGAAATTAGAAATATAATATTCAAGGGGCAATAAAAATGATACATATGCAGTTTGAGGAATGTCAGTAATCTAACATATAATGTCATTTTATTCACTCATTAAAATAATTGCTCTCATCTTGATTTCTCATTCAGTGCACATTTTATAAGACTATTTTTACATGGAAATGACATAGCCTATAGGTAAATAAACACAAGGTAAAGGTAAGCCTGTAGCAAGGCCCTTAATCCCACAGCTCCAGGAGGGAATGTCCCCTGCTTAGTCTAATCACCTGTAAGTCACTTTGGATAAAAAGAGTCAGCTAAATAACATGTAATGTAAATGAAATAAAAATGCTAGCTAGCGCTAGCTTCCCTGGTGTAAAATCCAACTATACCAGCTTGAAAATTGAGCTGCTCAAGCTGGTCATAAGTTGGTCTAGCTGGGTATGAGCTGGTCAACCACCATGGCGAAGAGTGTTTTTTTCAAACAGGATTGATTAACCACAGACGATAGTTCATATCTGGTTATCAATTTGTAAAAATGCAAACTACCAAAGCCACCCTGTTTAATGAATACAGACTGATAGACTGATATTAACATTAAAGACTCTTTGTGCTTTCCCATTCCAAAATGCTACCCTTTGCATACTAACTAATCAAATAAAGTACATAAAGTTACTAGAAAGAGAACCAGCAGGGAAAATTATAAATTTTTTATTTTTGTTCATTTTAACAAACAAAAAATTGGGTTTTGTGACCCAGATAAAACAAACCTTTGAAACAAAGACACCGGCTCACTGAATTGTTGGTCCACTATACTGTGTGATGGTTTAGTTATGAAAACTCTGAACGCTAGTAATAACAATACGTCGTAGCAAACTAGTGGAAGCACCACAGCTAGTCCATACATGGGGGGAAATCATAAAGAAAACACACATTCGCGTTTGAGCTAACCATTGGACTGTAGAGCTAACAGTAGTCGAAAAACGTGCGCTTTAAGAATGCTCTGATTGGTCGACCGACATCATGAGGCTGTTTCCGCTTCCGTCTGGGCCCGGTTGAACGTTCCATTTACGGGGTATTCAGAAAGTTCGTGGGTCGTTAAAGTAGCTAGCAAGCTAATTCCTTAGTTTAAAAAAAACAGCTATTTAGACTGCTTTTACTTTTTGAGAACAGGCGACCATCCTTCCCGAGGTTTAATCGTTGGTAAGTTTTACAGACGCATTCATATTATGGAAATGCACGAGCTAACAGGGACAAGGAACTAGGTAGCTAGCTAGCTAGCTAACGTAAAGTAAACGTGGAAGGAGGAGCTCTTGCTAGTTTGAGATGTTAGCTAGGTGTGCTATGGCTTGTATTTGTAGAACACAGCGAATTGAATGGATACAATTGTTACTATCTTGGCTAACACGTTCTTATTCTGACTTAACGTAATCGTTACGTTTCTGCCACGCTTAATGTGTTAGCCAGTTGCCTAATGCCAATAGGTTGCTATGGTTTGACTATTCGAAAAGCCAACTAGGTAGCTAGCTAGCTTCGCTAAATAACATTTTGAATGGCAGGACGCTATCACGCGGGCTGACAAGCTTATTTTTAATGTAATTTAAGTTGGTTAACTTTTATCAGATGCACCTAACTTGAACAAAAACATCTATACTTAGGTTATTGTTGCCCTTCCATCCAAACTTAAGAATTTCCAAATTGGCTCATTCGTTTGCTTATCTTGTGGTGCTACACGTCTATGAAAAGCTACCGCGTATTATTTGCTCCTTGTGAGGACAATGCCCATTCCATTTTTTTGAGAAATCAACCCTCACTTTGGAAATGTCAGATACGCTTTTCAAATTTGTAGAGAAATCTCCCATCGTGGCCTTGTATAATGTAATATCTACCATAATTCCTCTGAAGCTTCCCGCACATTTTCCTAAATCGCCCAGTCTGGCTACCATAACATTTCCATGGAGCAGCGACACAATTTCTGTTGTTTTGACTCTACTCTAGCACATTGGATTTTAAACGGTATACAATATGCTCTTAATGATGTTACAAACTGTTTTTGTCTCTGACTTTTATTTCTCAGCCATATGACTTCCTCATGTTGACAAACACCAATAACCGACTCCAAAGGGATTCAAAAGCCTAGAATCAAGACTAGTTACTGAAAGCTTTTTTTATACCTGCACTAAGCAAGCGATTATCCTGACTAATCACAAACGGCTGATAAGCCGACTGTTTTTTTCCCCTGCCCCCTAAAATGAGTAGTCAATGTATAAGAGGAAGGATCACACCGATCACCTGATATTGATGTAAATGCCCTCAAATTAAAGGTTTAACCTCATATTCATTGTTTAATTTCAAATCCAATATGCTGGAGTGCCGAGCCAAATTAACAGAAATTCTTCCACTGGCCAAATACTTACGGACTACACTGTACATCTCAGATGTGGCAACCCCAGTGCATGCGTTCAATAATGGGCTCTTAATGTGTTAATGTGATTTCTGAATGCTCGCTGTGTCTGCAGAGCCCTCAGCATGTCTCTGCCGAGGCGGGAGGTGGAGGAGTTGCGGCCCTGGGTGGAACGCACGGTGAATAAGGTCCTGGGCTTCCCTGAGCCCACCGTCGTCAAGGCTGCACTGCACTGTGTAGGCAAGGGCCTGGACAAGAGGAAAACTACAGGTGTGTTTCTCATGGTACTGATTAATAGGCTCGTTCCAATAGCTTTTTTTTTTTTTTTTTCCCTCCTTGTTCTTTTTTCTTTCTCCGTCTACTCCGAGCTCCACCCTTCCGGAGAAGACTGGGGAGTCAAGAAAATGTGAATTGGGCACGTGCAATGTCCGTTGCTCCTTCAAAAGTCAGTTCAAATCCACGTCAGTTACAAGACGTGGCAGATGAGTGGTGGAACCACAGGTCGTCCATTTATACGTCGGGCTTTCTAAAATACTTTCTTGCTCAAAGGAAAGATTGTGAGTTCCTAGCTTCTAATTCTTGCTTCTAGAAGGAACAATTAAGGGGTTTGAATGTCCTTAAAGATGGTGGACCTCGATCGATATCTGGGTCAGGAACAAGGAAAGGAAAAGAGTGGAGAAAAATAAGTCATTGGAATGAGCCCAATGTGTGTGAGTCAGTCTGGGTAATGCAGAGGAGGTTGAGTCTACGCTCCCTGCAGCATCTGAATTTACTGTCTGATGGGCACGACCTTAGCCTGCACTTAAATATGACATTCTGATCCAAATGCAGAGAGAACGATAGCCTGACGTCTCGGCGACAGAGCCTGGCTCTCGTGCTCCGCAGCAAATGTAATGTTTTGTGGCAAAGACGCCGTTAAGATGACTGACGTGCCTGAGTCCTGTTTGCGCCTGGCACCTCAGACCAGCTGCGGCCGTTCCTGGACGACTCGGCCGGCGGGTTTGTGGAGCGGCTGTTCGAGGCGCTGGAGGAGAGCCGCAGCTCCCGAGGAAGCAAGTCTGGAGGGGAGAGGCAGCGCAAGCGGGACCTGAAGGTAGGGCCTGTGTGCAATGCTATTTAGCGTGCCTGACGGTGCTCACTGTCCGTGATATTACTTTACGGACATGATATTATCTACTGTGCGTAGTGCTATTTACTGTAGACATACAAACTGCCTTATGAAAGACTAACAAGCTCACACAAGTTTTATAGGGCAGACTCTGACTCGGTTATGGTTGAACGTTGCTCAGTGTGCATTGTGAAGAGTCAGTCCATGCCTACTGTCTTAAATGTCTGATTTTTGGACTTTGCTCCCACAAGGTTATCTATTCTTCCAAGTAAATTACCTGAACAAATCAATGCTGTTGATTGGCCAGACTATCCTCACTCCTGACTCCCAGGGAAAAGGAGGGTGGAAAACCTGCAGATATCAGCCCTGGAGAGCCTTGTTTTGAGGAACAGGGATTTTGAGGGCCACTCAAACTAGTTATGCTTGAATATGGCATCTTTGCTCTGTTGTCATTCATTGTTGCTCAGTTTAAAAATGAACCCCCTTCTGCGTAATCATCCCGGTCAGGATGTGTTTGGGGAGGAGAAGGAGGCCGGTCGAGAGCCCCCTGCTGGTGCGGGGGGGGAGGCGAAGAGGAAACGGGTGCCCCGCTTTGAGGAAGTCGAGGAGCCCGAAGTTCTGCCAGGACCCCCGGCCGAGAGCCCAGGCATGCTCACCAAGATGCAGGTAACGCCTCCCACCCGTCCATTTCTGTACACCCGTCCATGTTCTGTCCACCCGTCCATGCTCTGTACACCAGCCCATGCTCTGTACACCAGCCCTTACCTTACCCTGTGCATCACCCCGACCATGTTCTGTACACCAGCCAATGTGCTGTTATCTCACCCTGTGCACCACCCCCACCATGTTCTGTACACCAGCCCATGTTCTGTACACCATGTTCTGTACACCAGCCCATGTTCTGTACACCAGCCCTTTTTCTCTTACCTCACCCTGTGCACCACCCCCACCATGTTCTGTACACCAGCCCATGTTCTGTACACCAGCCCTTACCTTACCCTGTGCACCACCCCGGCAGTCCCATACACAGCCTCCGTCATTAAAGAATGGGACTCAGAGGTACACTGGGTACGTATGTAGTCTGGGGTGATGTTGCGTATCCATCCTCCCCAGGGATATAATTATACAGAGCACTGTGAAAGGCTATCTAGGGCTGTAATGGGGACGGTGGATGTTTTCCCTTTTTAAAGCATTTCAGTCGTTTGAAAGTGTATTCTAACGTGTGTAACATGATACTGATATGAAGGGGATGCCAGATGGCCCTTCTGGTACAAGGAAGTGGCTCTTATGGAAGCAGTAAACTGACTGATGTGGAAAATACTGATGAGCAAATGTGTCTTGAAGGAAGTCTTTCCTACATATTTTGGCATTCATGAATACTGATAAATATTTCATTTTATTTTTTGTTGTCATTTGTAGACCTTAATGCTCTGGGATACACTGTTCCTCACACTGAATATTATTACGGCTGAGCAGTATGGTTTATCTGCATATATCCAGCCGTGGTAATGGAACGCTCATGTAGAAATCACATGCAGTCACCTGAGGACAGGAGTCTTGACTCTCCCCCCCAAACGGGACGCAGTGTAGTGGTTAAAAAGCTGGCCTTATGAGGTTATGGTTGTAGCTTTCATTCTGAGCTGGTCAGTGGCTTTATACCATTCAGCAAGGTGCTTTCTGGGAACTAAGTGAATTTCATTCATATACCTGTCTTTTCAAATGGATATCTTTTAAGAGCTTATGTTTTAGCTGTGTGACGTAAACCTTTAGAGTGTCTCTACTGTGCAGACTTTAGCGCCGTGTTTCTGTCCTCAGATTAAACAGATGATGGAGGCTGCGGCCAAACAGATCGAGGAGAGGAAGAAGCAGCTGAGCTTTGTGGCTCCCGTGCCTCAGGTGAGATGAACACTCCTCTCTCTTCCCCTGGGCATTGTACATTCCTCTGGGATCATCCAATCTGGCCTTTAATGCAAATCCAGCCCCGCTTTTCTTTTCTCCCTGGTAATTAACTGAACAATTATTGCTACTGATTAGCCAGACTGTTTTCACACCTGTCTCCTGGGTAAAGGGAGGATGGGAGGAAAAACCAATAGTTCTCTGCCCTCAAGGACTGTGATTTGATGATCCCTGGTCTGCTGTGCTAATGGCTCTCTTTCTTTACCGATTTCTGGCCAGAGTGTGTGCGAGTGAGATGTGATTGTAAGAGACATGACTTGTTTATCTGTGTTTTAAAGGCTTCCATGTCTGCTGCCCTCTGTTACCTGTCAACCCTAATTGAATCAGCCTCATTATCAGATTGAAGAGGTTTTGTGTTTTGACACCATTGGCTTTGATTAATTCTCTCCGCTGGCCTTTCCCTGCTTCTCTCTCTCAGCAGAGTATGCTGCCCCAGTCTGAGTCTCCCGCCTCTCGCCTCCTCTCCCAAGTCCAGCTGCCCCTCTCTGCAGCTGCCCCGCCCCTGGGCTCCTCCCACTCCATCGCCCCCAACCAGGCCGCCTCCTTCATGAACGACGCCATCGAGAAGGCCCGCAAGGCCGCCGAGCTGCAGGTCCGCATCCAATCAGAGCTGGCCCTGAAGCCGGGCATCCTGGGAGCGCTGGCCACAGGGTCCAGTAACCTGGTCGCCCTGGCCAACCTGCACGCCATGGGCGTCGCTCCCCCGTGAGTCACCATCACTTTCTCTTCTTCAGGAGCGATCATTTATGAACTGTTTATCAGTAGCTCCCAGTCTGCTCAGAGTAGTAAGTGTTATGACTGAGTCCGTGTTCTCCTTACCCCCCCCCCCCCCCCTCAGGAAAGCGGAGGTCCGGGAGGTGTCCAAGCCGACCCCCCTGATCCTGGACGAACTGGGGCGCACCGTGGACGCCAGCGGCAAAGAGGTGGAGCTCACGCACCGCATGCCCACTCTGAAAGGTAGCTCTCCGTCACGCGGCAGCGACGAGGAATGTTTACGTGGTCCGCTTTCCCCGCCCGCGTCACGACTCCCTGTCCCATTTGGCTCCTCCCTCCAGCCAACATCCGGGCGGTGAAGCGGGAGCAGTTCCGGCAGCAGCTGAAGGAGCGGCCGGGGGAGGACCTGGAGTCCACCTCCTACTTCGACCAGCGCGTGTCCATAACGCCCGCCCAGCGCCCCCGCAAGGGCTTCAAGTTCCACGAGCAGGGCCGCTTCGAGAAGATCGCCCAGCGCATCCGCACCAAGGTCCGCTTTGGCAATGTCACTTCGTTCTAGTCAATACACTGGATACCACCTGTTTCATACACCGTTAGTGCACCAGGGCATTTGTCCTTGATGCTACACTGATGCTTCTAACCTACCCCCCCTCCCCCCCCCCAGGCTCAGCTGGAGAAGCTGCAGATGGAGATCGCCCAGGCAGCGAAGAAGACCGGTATCCAGGCCTCCACAAAGTTGGCCCTAATCGCCCCAAAGAAGGAAATGGGCGAGGGAGAGGTGCCTTCCATCGAGTGGTGGGACTCGTACATCCTGCCCTCCAACATTGATCTGTAAGAGAGGCCTGCTGCACTCTTCCTGTTAGCGAGAGCAATGTACTTTATTGAACCTCGTGGGGTAATT
The DNA here is from genome assembly GCF_963514075.1 of Conger conger. Classification (NCBI taxonomy): domain Eukaryota; kingdom Metazoa; phylum Chordata; class Actinopteri; order Anguilliformes; family Congridae; genus Conger; species Conger conger. Next base: position 76,962,835 of record NC_083760.1, read on the forward strand.
TGTCCTTCACAATTAACCCATCCTAGTTACTTAACAGCAGTGGGCAGCCGCAGTGCTGCACGCACAGGGACCAACTCCAGTGCCTTCGTCAAGGGCAACAGCAGGAGTGCACCTAAACTGACGCGCATATCTTTGAGTGTGGGAGGAAACTGAAGTGCTTGGTTTTGTGACCACTCAAAGCTACTTACTCAGAATGTGTTTGAGGATGTGATGTGACTAATATATCTGTTTCTCTCTCAGAACTCCTACAACAGCCTTTGACCAGTATGAGTTACATGGGGTTACAAACCTGGTGGAGCACCCTGCCCAGATGAGCCCTCCAGGTAACTGTCTGCTGAGTATCCAACAGGTCATGATCAGTCAGTTTGGGATGTCAGCAACCACCTGTGTTTACATGTAGGATATAATTTGGTGCTAGTGACCTTGGTGTTTCGCAGAATATGAAGCAATCCTCGTACTGAAATGCAAATGGTAAATAATGACTACCAAAAACATCATCTCTAACTGCCAAAAATGGTAAACAAGACTGTGGACACTGAAGTCACCTTTTCCATGTTGATAATGGTTTGGATTGTGCTCAAATGTTTATTTTATCAATACACACAAATAAGCTGGCAGCAGGGCTGTCTAGAATTGAGCAGAATTGAATACAAGTGTGCCAAATCACGTCGCAGTTCGGTCTCCTGCCTATTCGGACCTCACCTTCTGCGGATGGTGATTGGCTGATATGAGGGCCTGCTGTGCGAGTCAGTCACGTGACCTGCCTGTTGTGCCTCCCAGTGGACACAGACAGGCCGGTGACATTGGGGGTGTACCTCACCAAGAAGGAGCAGAAGAAGCTGAGAAGACAGACACGCAGGGAGAGGCTGAAGGAGCTGCAGGAGAAAGTGCGTCTGGGGCTCATGCCTCCCCCTGAGCCCAAAGGTAGGCCCCGCGCCGCCCTCCACAAACGTCACGTGTACAACCACTGCCTCTAAGCCTGCACTGTGCAGTTGACTCCCATTTGCCTGCACATTAAAGCAGCCCCAAAGCACTGAAATTAACTCGCCCTATGCTGATAATCTAGGTTGTGCCTTTAATTAAATATTTGAGTGAGTAGCACAGGCAACTGTAGGACGTACAGATGAATGGAACAATATTGGGGGAAAAAGCCATTTTTGTTTTGACTCTGCATGTCTAGCGCGTTGGATTATTTCACATCCAGTGTGCTGGCATGGAGTGAAAACAACAAAACGTGTCACTGTCCTAATACCTTTGCATTCATCTGTTTTATCATACATTTGCATGTGTTATTCAAATACTCTTTGTCAAAGTCTCTGGTACAAACAATTAAATGTTTTGTTTATGGTTGTGTTAACTTAATTGTATCAGTATCATGAAAATGATTTGCTTATCAGTAGACTTGTTATGTCTTAAGCATTGATGATGCTGGGTTCAGCCTGCCTCAGTAGATTCAGTGTTCCAGTGGGGCTGTTGTAACTGTTGTAACATCTTCCCTCAGTGCGTATCTCCAACCTGATGCGGGTGTTGGGCACGGAGGCGGTGCAGGACCCCACCAAGGTGGAGGCCCACGTCCGAGCACAGATGGCCAAGAGGCAAAAGTGAGTACCCCCCCCCCCCTCCCCATCACACGTCCGTCCCTCTGCGATTGGCTGCGTCGCGGGTGCTCCGTCCACTCAGACGTGTGACGTGTCGCGCTGCCTCCGTCTCAGGGCCCACGAGGAGGCGAACGCCGCGCGCAAGCTGACCACCGAGCAGCGGAAGGAGAAGAAGGTGAAGAAGCTGAAGGAGGACCTGAGCCAGGGCATCCACGTGGCGGTGTACAGGTGAGACCCGGCCCATGCCACCGTCTCCGCTAAAGGGCCGTCTGTGGGGTGAGGGCCTCGCACAGTGCATGACCTGCGCCTGTCTGCCCGCACCGCCCCCCGCTTTAGGATCCGAAACCTGACCAGCCCGGCCAAGAAGTTCAAGGTGGAGGCGAACGCCGGCCAGCTGTACCTGACGGGGACTGTGGTCCTGCACAGAGATGTCAACATTGTGGTGGTCGAGGGAGGTGAGTGGGGAGCCGGCAGGCGTGTCTACACCCGTATACAATTCATAATCTGCCATTTTCAATCTTGTGCAAGGTTATGGTTCCATCAGAAGAGTGAAAAAGAACTGCACACAGTCTACAGTCTCCCCGTGCTTTAGTTTTTATGAGCAGGTTTTTAGCCCCACCTGAGACTTGGGCTTTGCACACTTTTGATGGTCACTTGCTGTTTTAAACTGACCATACATACAAACCTCTGTTTTGGTCAATGGTATCGAATGTACCACCTGCCCTGTAATACCATTCCGCCTTCAGTAAATTGTGGTTATGGGAGATATCAGGTGGTATCAGGTGAACGGTCAGTGAACTACTATGCTAATGCACCTCCCTTTTGTGTATTTACCGAGAGGTCATAAAGTATGGTAAGGAAAGTGGTTTCTCGTTGTGCAGTTCAGCACAATGTTTTCAGTGGCTGTGGGCACTGCTGTATCGCATCACATAAATGTTCTGAGTAGGGCTAACATGAGAGTGAATTGATATTAACTCTTTATGGGCGCCCTTCACGTCTCCCTTAACAGACGGATGCGACACCAGTGTTGTATTTGATCATATGTTTGATCGACTGTTTTTTCAAGACGCATGACCACTGAAATGATTATGATTCCTAGGCCTTTCTATGAATTTTCTATAGAGCGCCTTAATCCATAATGGGTTGGGGGGCAAAAGGGAAATTTGACGCAATGGATCGAACCTTGTGTGCAAACCTGGTTCCACAGTTAATTGGGTGTATTGTATTGAATAATTTGTGTCAATCTCTCTTCCACTCTCCCTTTCATTTTCAGGTCCCAAATCTCAGAAGAAGTTTAAGAAGTTGATGCTCAGCAGAATCAAGTGGGATGAACAAGGCAACTCCAAAAGAGGCGGTGAGAGAGCTTGTGCCTGCCTGTCCTATTTGAATTGCAATATTAATTTCTGTCTGTTTAGTTCTTTGAGGTGCATTGCAGTAACCATTTGAAGAGTAGGCCTTTCAGAATGTTTTGGTTGGTGTTCTAGAACTACCATTGCTTTCAATTACCGGTCCTAACTGTTACATCAGCATCTTAACTGAACATTCTAATTCCATATTTGTGACCTCACACCTTAATGGGTTAATGATTGAATGCCCTTTTCCCTCTCCTACAGACCCTGACGGTTCGGACGAGGAAGGCACCAAAAAGAACAAGTGCAGTCTCGTCTGGGAGGTCAGTTTTCAACACCCACTGCAGTCAGCATCGCCATACGCAGAGGTGGAAAATCCATGTCCAGAAATTCAAAGTCCCTACTTTTAACAGTAACAGTTCTTCAGCCAGGATGTAGAACTAATTGGTGAAGTTAGCTGGCTAACTTCATGGGTGGAAAAAAAAAAAAACACATGGCATAACTTTTACCTTTTGACCTCTGGACTTTCCACCTCTCACCACACCTGATTGCATTTATTGCCTGGGGTCTCCTTTCCCCTCTCACTCCCCCCACCTCCTTCTTTCCCTGTGTCCCAGGGCACGACAAAGGAGCGCAACTTCGGGGAGATGAAATTCAAGCAGTGTCCCACAGGGAACATGGCCAGGGAGCACTTCAAAAAGCACGGCACGGAGCACTACTGGGACCTGGCCCTCAGCCAGAGCGTGCTGGAGTTCGCTGACGACTGAGGGGCCCCTGGAGGCTGAACCGTAGTCGTTTACAGTGGCGTTTTGACTGACCAGAGAGAGAGAGAGAGAGCACGAGCGAGAGAGAGTGAATGAGTGAGTGTGTGTGTGTGCGTGCATGCTTGTGTGCGAAGCCTACACTGTTATGGGCTGTGTGGTTCAGGGTGTGTATGACTGATATGTTTGAATGCGCTGGAATCCAGTGTTCTGTTCAGGGAAGATGAGAGGGAGGCTGTAGGTAGACCCGCTGAGATGCGTGTGAAATGGGCGTTTCCCCAATATGTGAACTTGTCTTATGATGAGTTTCTATGATGCTAAATGAGCATATCCTGCGTGCATCGCTGGCAGTGCGGGGGTCTGTTTCTGTCTGTGTGCTGCCTGATTCACGTGTTGCACTGCTGCTGTCAGCTGTTGTACCAACAAACACTGACTGTAATATCTGGGTGTAGCCACCTGGTGGTGCCACTTCCTTGTAATACTGTTGCTATGGGCAAAAGGTGTAAGTGTTGTGTATCTATTTTTTATTTTATTTTTTTGCTCTTGTCTCATACTTCATGAAACTTGAACCCAACTTCTCGCTGTATTATACTGTCAAATATTTTGAGTAAGTAATCGCCATTATACAGGAAATACGCATAGAAACAATCTCACATTTTTGTAGCTGTCCCTGCTGGGGCTTAAATCGCTGACTGCTAATTTAAGTCATGTGCATAAATCAGTTGTATGAAGAATCTTACCCAATTAACAAGTGTACTTTGTCAGTTTACCAAATAAGCCATTTTGTTTAGAAGTGTGGGGGGTGGGATATTAAAGAGGGAATGTCCTTTATTTTTTAATTGATGCATTGTCTATGTTTAGATGTCCCTCTGGCATAAGATACGCTGACACGCTGGTAATCACTGCAAGTGTGTACATACTGTGAGCAGGCACATGTACAGGAACATTTAAAGTACTTTTAATTGAATCTTTGCCTGTTTCTTTCCCACTTATTGTGAGCAGACATGCTGGACAATAAATGCAAACATTTTAAGGACTTTTAATTGAATTGTTTGTTTGTTTCTTTCCCTGCCCTATACATGTCATTTTACTTGTTTCTTCTCATGTGGTGAAATTATTATTATTTTTGTAATAGTTTCCTTCTGGCTTTTTTTTGCCATTTGAAATGTTTTATATATACATCTGTCTGTGGTGCGAATGCGACAGCATTGCAGTCGGCCAATTTAGCGTAATTACAACCATAGCGGTAACTAGCTACAATTTGATCTTGCCGCCTTGCCTCAATTGAAAAGTTCTCAAATAACATTTGAACATATAACGTATTTTATTCAGGGGTAACGTTCATACTCCAAAGGCCCACTACTTGGTAAGGTTTGAATTGTGTTCGGAAGATACCGAAACCCCTAGCAAGGCTGCACGTTTTACACAAACCACACATTCATGCATTGGGAGGTGTGTTTGCTACTGGTCCAGAGCGGGCCTGTGAATCCGCAACAGAAACCGTGCGGAGAGTTACAAAAATGGCGGCTGGAGCGACAAGCGGCCACGGTGGTCGTGGCTCGTCTGCCACTTTGGAGTCATCTTTGGACCGCCGATTTCAAGGAGTGACTAACACTATGGAATCAATACAAGGATTATCCACCTGGTGCATCGAAAACAAAAAATACCACAATTTGATCGTGCGGTATTGGATGAAATGGCTGAGAAAATGTAAGTAGCTAGCTAACTTAACTAGCCTAGCTCGTTGTCTATCGATACTGCATAGATAGCAGCGACTGAGGCATGCTATTAGCTTGCTATTATCCATTTCTGAGACCCTCGCGTTTAGCTAGCTAACTAACGGGACAGCTAGCAGCGACAAATATACGCTAGTTAGCCCATCATATCGTTTAGACTGCTGGGTTGGGTGCGGGCTAGCTAACATCTCGCATTTTAGGGGATATCTAGCAAGGCAACGTTAGTGGACGCTGGTTCGTTTCGGGAGCTAAAGTTAATGAAACTTATCTTGCTAATCTTGTTCGTTAGCTGCACGATATCAGAGTGGTATACAGGCCAACCGCGAGCTCATCCAACTGTTCGTGGCAAGAGTTGTCAAATTCGCAAACCGCTTTCTAGCCTAGCTTTCGATAACCTCCTAAATTCTGTAGAAATGAATTTGACGTAGCTGCTAATGTTAGCTACCTAACATTATCTAACCACCTTTATGCTGATGCATTAGTTGTAACTAGCGAGCTTGTTGTATGGGACATGTAAGGTCAGTGTAGTTAACTTTAGCGAGCAACGTTAGTTGGTTATGCATACAGCTTAGTAACGTTATATTGTGGGCCTCCTGTAGTGTGAGACGCGCGTCAATAATAAAACATTATTATGATCTCGCCAGCTAATGTCCTCAAAGAGCTACAACACTAACTTTACTTTGCAATGATAACGTTCTCTATTAGAAGTTAGCTCTAGCTATTTATCTAATGCGGTGTTGCTGCATGCAGTTTCAACGTTAAGGTAACGTTAACTAGTAAATGAAGACATTATTTTGCGAGCAAGCGGGCAGCTAACGTCAAGTTAACTAGCAAGAGGGCGTTATCCAGCTAACGTTAAAGAAGTAAACCCTGCTTTTAAAAAAAACAGCTCAAGCTAGGTTTTTTAAACCGCTGGGGACTGGTTCACCAGTTCAGACTAGCTCCATATTAAACATGGTTTGACCAGCTCAAGCTGTGTTTTGAAACACCTGGTAGTGAGCAATTTCAAGCAGGTCATAGCTGGATTTTCATTTAAGTTACTGCGCAATACAACACGACCAGCTCTAGCGAGGCTAAGTTGGAAACGCTTAGCTATTTCAAAACATCGCACAGCTGTACAATAATTCAAGCTCGTTGGTTGAAAATTGGTTTTAATTGCCACATCCAACGGCATTTCAATGTTAGCGCGTTCACAGAGAAGGGGTGGGATAAACAGTGTTGTGGTTTGAGCGTGTTGTGTTTGTTGCTGCAATTCCTCTCTTGACCGTTAGAAGTCCGAAATTATCTATTGTACCTTTACGTTTGTTGTAAGCTATTATTGGCAGATATCTATACAACCTAGTTATCATGTATGCCTATAGAGCCCTAATAAGTAGCGTTCTAATGTTCTGTGACCAAGTAAAACATGTCGGGAAAATGCAGGCACTGATATGAGTGGCTTTTTTGAAAGATTGTGAATTTTAAGGAGAAACCATTATGGAGAAGTGCTAGTAGTGGGTAGATGGTCCAAGTGTCCATATAACCAACTGCTTGCTTGTGTTATAATTGGAGCCTGTAGTAGAATGGTTCTTAAAAGGAGAGAGTAAAGCAGATGAGCAGATTTGTTTATTTTGAGCTGTTTTGTGTGGGTGTACATAGTGAATGATAGTGCCTCTTATGTAATATTAAGCCATTTCACGTTCTGGCATAGGAACTGTCAAAACTGCATGCGATTTTCAGCTTCTTTGCTTCAGCTTCTTTGCTTCAGCTGACTAGTTTGGAGTAGCTGACTAGTTTAAGCAGTGATGTGCATTAACATTTAATACTGTGAGAATCTGTTTAGAGCATTTATTGTGGCGGCTTTGCTCTGCTATTGGTCAAATGTGTCTTTATGCCAACAGCCAGAATGTGCTTTGATGGTTGATATTAGGGATGGGCATCTGATGTAATTTCACTATTGGAATATCCACAAATTTAAAATTTATTTTTGGGATATTCAACTAACCGAATGAGGGAAATAAAATATGACTTCGTGCTCAAGACTGGGTGTATAGTCTCTTCTGAAAAACACAAAATAAAACATGAATTTGAAACAGAAACTAAATAACTTTTCTCAAAAGTTATTTCAGCATAGAAGCTGACATTTTCATGATTTCTATTTCTCATCATTAACTGACAAATTTTCCTGTTGAACTTTAATGGAAAGAAATGTTCAGGAGAAACCTTTCTTTTCATGTCAACTGCATATCTGGCAGCAGCACGGTGGTTTGAGGCTCATTTGATACCTTGATGAGCTAAAGCCATTTAGCCAACAAATGTGTTCCATACTGTATCAGCATAATTTACAGCTTAATCTTGTCCCACCCCCATGAAAATAAGATATCCATACTCTAATCATGTTGAAAGGTCACAGACCTCAGGAAGTCATGGCATGCAAAGGATAAGATACAAAAAACTAAACATGACTACTTTCATTCACATAACATTACTGTATTCCAAACATTAAGGTGCTCTGAAATGGAGGGAATATGTATAAACACTGTTGTAAGTTCTACTTGGTGAAACCAAAATGTATGAAAATGTCATTTATTAAAGTCTGCACTTTAACCACATTTACTTTTTATTACAATCTCAAATCTCAAAATGTGGAATACAGAGGCAGATAAATAAATTCTGGGTCTTTCTCCAAAACATTATGGAGGGCTCTGTGTTTCCATGTACTGGACACAATTGCAGCACTACATGAATGTGACAAGAATATTGCACTTCAAATGCTTCGAAGAGGTTCAGTGTCTTACATTTTGATTGGAACGCGCTTGCTGCATAATTCACCTTTTGCACAAGCTGGTGCTTTTCTGTCATCTGATTTAAACTAGTGCTCCATGGGCCTCAACATATTTGTGCTTGTTCACTCACTCACTCACTCACTTTGTTCTCAGCTAGTCCGAATGTTGACAACCCGAGATGGGTCTGAATGGCAGAAACCAGAGTAATGCAGTGTCTGAATTATGTGTCGTTGTTCTCGGCGTGGGCGGCACGGATGGTGCAGTGGGTAGCACTGCCGCCTCACAGCAAGGAGGTCCTGGGTTCGAATCCCCGTCGGCCGGGGCCTCTCTGTGCGGAGTTTGCATGTTCTCCCCGTGTCTGCGTGGGTTTCCTCCGGGTACTCCGGTTTCCTCCCACAGTCCAAAGACATGCACGTTAGGCTGATTGGAGAGTCTAAATTGCCCGTAGGTATGAGTGTGTGAGTGAATGGTGTGTGTGTCCTGCGATGGACTGGCGACCTGTCCAGGGTGTATTCCTGCCTTTCGCCCAATGTATGCTGGGATAGGCTCCAGCCCCCCTGTGACCCTGTTCAGGATAAGCGGGTTCAGATAATGGATGGATGGATGGATGTTCTCGGCGTACACGGCTCAGCGGCCAGTATCCTGCAGCGATTCATAGCAGCTAGTTGCAGAGCGATGTGTGTTGTCATTCACATAAAACATTGGGATATTAAAGAATGTGTAAGTAGGGCCTACTCTACCTTGAACACTTAACTTTTCTGAATGAACCTAAGTGTGCTTCACTGTAAACGGGGAAAGAACTGATGCAACTGAAGAAGAAGGCACTGGAGGTGGAGGCCTGCCACTGACTCCCATATCCTTGTGCTCTTGCGTGGCGTGTAATGCCCATGTACAGAGTGCATGCGTGCTTGTGTTGCTAAGCCGGAGCGACAGATTCTGTATGGTTGCAGGTAGCTCTGCCTTTATAGGTTTTTACCGCTATAGCGCTGGTTTCCTGCATTTGGATTATTTTTAACATGTGATGTAATGTGGTGGAAAATTGAATGCAACTCCCATGTCATCGCTTCGGGTTTATCGTGGTAAAGAATTGACTGAAACACAGAGGTTTTAAAGTGATACTGCCATTGCTGCTGCCAACGATTGCTTTATAAGTAGGGCTGGGCAACATGGCCAGACATTTTATCATGTACTTTTTCATATCGGTAGATGATGATAGAAGCTCATGTAAAATAATTTATTCTATCTTTCTCCTCATTTCAGCATAGAGCTGTGCCAGTGCGGTATGCAAAACAATATTTTTGGCCAGGGAGACCATATGACTTCAGCGGGCAGTACGATAAGGCACTAGTGATGTATTTGTGTCGCTTTGAGTTCTTGTCATACAGCTTAATGCTATAAAAGCCAATTGCTTTTTTTTGTTGTTTGGGTTGCACAACCTTGTGTGTGTGCTCTAATGATTGTCACTGTTTCAGATGGTGAAAACATTTTGTTGTGTTGCCTGTCTTTCTCTGGCATAATTTTTAGCAAACACTGCGCCATGGCAGACTTTAAGAAGCCAAACCATTTCTATACAGTAGAATTAGTTAGTCACTTGAGCTTTTGTCTTCTCATTATCGACTTGACCAAGTGTGCTTTCTCCACTACAAAGGCTGTTGTGTGCATAGGTCACTGCTGCAAAGGTTTATTTGTCCCGCGTGATTGGCTATTCATGTAGCATTTGCTGTCAGTGTGATCATAGCTGGTGTCACATTAGAATCTGTCCCCATGGACCGTAAGTGATGTTAATTTAGGCATAGATCAAAAACATCATTATTTGTCTTGAGAATTATGTTCAAGACATTATCATTGTTATTGTGGCAATCTGTATGACACAGACCTACATAGAACGGGAATAGAAAAATTGAATGGCAAGCTTAAAAGCTAATAAACATTCCAGTTCCCAGTCAAGCACCTTAGCCACTAGGGATGTGACAAATAATCGGTTTTTTGTCAATGTTTACCAAAAATAGTTTACTTAAATAGCTATATTTTAATGTCAATTTTGAAAGGCAGACAATAGCCTAATTGCCAAATGGAAGATTTACATTTACATTGACATCATGCTCACAGATTTACAGCAGTCTGTTCGATTGCGTGCCAATGAAATGCATCGGTTAAAATGATAATTCTTTGTGTCTTCATTCCTCTTTCCTATGCCTTCTACCTGACAGACTTGATTGGCATGAAATTTACCCAATGTGCTGCTATTGTGAACTACAGACAGGGTTGTGCACTCAAAATTCTGTGGTCACGTTAATGTCCATTGTCCAATATTCACCTGATATACAGTAACATGATAACACCGTGTCATGGTGGCGACACAATAAATCTAGGCAGGGAATCAGATGGAAAACTGGTGTAAATATAACACAGTCGCCTGGTCTGATGACTTTACTTTTATGCCAATGATTTCTATACAGTTTGGCTCATATTTTTATGTAACCTGTAAACTTTGCCTGTGCATTTAATTTCATACAGTGCAGGGTAATCTTTGTGGTCTATTTCAAGCAGGGAATTTTCTCTTTCAATATCCGATATGATACTGGTCTAATGATTTTTCTTTTATGCAAACAATTCTACTTGCTTTTTGAAATAGTCAACTACACGGTCCTGAAAAATGTAGCTAGCTAGCGCTGGCCGACATTAGATAACTTATATAGAACACAACATTTAAAAAAACCATTGGATATCGATTGCACTAGGCTATAAAGCAAGTTGGAAAATTGTTGGATCTAATAAAATTATGAACAGTGGTTACACATAATGAAAGCCTTTAACTATCGTACTGCAGCATTCAATTCCCTGTGTTGTTTGCACCATTTAAACGTTTAACTGCTCACACTCCTACTATAGGCCGCTGGCCAAACACACTCAGACCCCTGTGAAACAAACCAAACTCTGCAGCTGGTCTCAGCATGGTTTGTTCTTTTGGTTCTTTTCAAGGGGAATTTAATATGAGCATTGTGAACACAGTTTACTTAGCATGTGCAAGAATGTTCTTGCCATTTGTTCTTGATGAGAATGGTCTTGCAAGAACACAAGGACAGATAACACTGTTGTATGCAGTATGCAAAACCTTGTGTATCTAATTTCTTTCTAAAGCTGCTTCTGGGTATAATTGAATTGTGATTGCAGTCAAACTCTAGCCTTCTTAAAACATTAAAGTGAAGCAGATGTCTTTACCTAGCTAAAGAACCTATTCTTTGGTTTCCTGTTCTTTAGCTAGCTAATGAACTTAGGTTGCTTCATTCATTCGCCTCCAAAGTGTTTACGAATCAGCCGGCTCAGCTTGGTTATTATTAACTGTATGATATGGCCGAGGTTATAAATGTTTTTAGCTGTAGGCTGCATTGTATGCTTAAAACGGACTAAGATTTGGCGATTATAATACAGATTTCTGTCATCGTTTTTATTCTTAGAAAGCTTTGCTGGAATAATAAAACTAAAAACCTGGTTTGACTCATCTGCCATCTCACAATGAATGGTGGGATGGTAGGTCCGCTCTCATTGGCCAACAGTGCATGTGATGGATCCTCAATAAAATGGGCGGATTGAGAGCACATCCTGGCGTTTTATCTGCTCTTGTTTTCATGCATTCTTGACATTGGAGTTGTACTTGGGGCGTGAAAGATGACGTTGTTTGCTAAAGTTGCAGGTCATGTTGAGTTTATTTTAGTAACTTTTTTTTTTTTTAATCCATGAATCTTAAAACTTTTTGATTTCTGTCTTCGGCACATTGTAGTATCCTATATTTGTAGTCCTAGCATATTTTTAGCATTACCGTTCTTTCCCTTCCTGGACCATATAATTGGTTAGGAATCACCTCTGTACGAACCCCACTCCATTCATGTGCATTTCAAACAGTGCACGCTTAGCTTAGTTTTGTATTGATTGTTAGCTATTTAACTGTCACAACTGCAATTAATGTACTTAATATTCGCCTGCTGTAAATGAAATGCAAGGTATGTATTCTACTTGCTTATGTAGACAGATTCACCAGATGATGCAGGTTTAAAGTACGGTTGGAATAGCGTCATAGAGATGCATCATAAAGCAACGTTGTGTACATTTGGAGCTGTTGCTGAAATGAATGGGAAGATGGGATGTTGTGGACTATTTTAGACAGAAAAAGGTCAGAGCGTATTCCAATATGAAATCAATTGACTAAAACAAATTAGTCAAATTTAGTCAATTTCAAGCATTTTTTTATTGTGCTCGCATCATCTATTTTAATATATGTAGTATATTTGATGGTTAGTCTTTACACAATTTTCAGGAAAAACATAGCCAGGTGTTTTCCAGGTGTAGTTGTCGGCTGTGAAGGTGTCAATGTCACAAATGACCAATAGCTGCACTGATGCATGCCTGTTCCGTATGTTTTAGATATAGGGGATTAAGGTCAGTAGGCCAACTTACTGAATGTGACAAGCACAAATTTGGTAAATATTGCCCAGACATTGGTGTTATATTAAAGGAAATTTTCATTAAATGAATGGTTGGCTGGGCTAGATATTTAGATGCCGTAGGCTTAATTTCGACCCCTGTGTGTTAGGAGCTGTTTCCACTTTCCTGTGGCAGTTAACTGGCTTACAAAGTTCCAGTTTCATATGAAACCCAACAGGTACTAGGTCGAATGCCAAACTGTTTCAGTATGCACAAACCCAGCGGCAGTTGAGATAAAAGATAAGTCCAGATAGAAGATGCAGTAAGTTGAGACACGACGGTAATTTATTTCGACATTCTTCTCTGAAAACCATTGAGTTTTACAATGTCTTCTGTTGACTCCAACATGTCAGTCTGAGAGAACATCCTAGAAAACTGGAGACGTATCTTCTCTCATCACTGCAGCAGCTTGCATCCTAGCAAGCAAAGACGGGCCCAAAATATATTGGGCTCATAAAGGTTAAACGCTTAGGGTTACAATGCCCTGGCCAGAGAAAAGAGGCCTGCCTAAAACACTGGGTGCTTTGGAAGTCACATCCCAATTCACATAAAAAAACAGCTCACATTTTCGGGTAATATGGAATTTGCAAGCACCTAAATGTGCTAGCTCAGTTGTATTGAATTGTTCTTCTAAATAATCAACTGTGACTGTCCTTAAAGTGTAGGCTGTATGTACTGGTGTAGGTATCTTGAGTGTTTCTGGATGTGCTTCAGTTCTCAGATATTGCTATGAATCCCAGCACGGCTCCCACTGTGAACCTCATATGAGCTTTGTCTCCGCTTCCTTCTTGGAGTGCTTGGCTCGTTTTGGGAGGCAATATGGAGCCAGTCAGCGGCGTTATTTTGTGCTATGTAGTTGAGCTAACTGAACTTCCGCAGAAATTGCAATAGAATACTGTGCCGCTAATTCAACCCGAGCAGGCAGATTGACCAGATTAGTCACTAGTGAGTGACAAAGGGGTCTTTGGCTTGCTCAGCGCTTGGTGAATGTTTTTTTGATTGGCCCTTTGAGTGCCCATGCACAAAGCCTTTTATAAATAGGCCTCCATTCATGTCCCAGCCAGTTAAATTACCAGGTGTATTGGCCCGGTTCTGCTTTTTGCACTTTTTGGCCTTTATGCTTGGTCTACATTGGTGAGGCATTGAATATAACCATGCAAGTCAGTGGCTAGTGGCTGTATCCAATAGTTTTGTTTGTTTAGTTTATGTCGCCTATTTGTATTTAAAATAAATAAAATTAAGGTATATAAAATGAATATCATATTTAGGTCACTACAAATATAGGTGATATAGATTTCACCTATATAAAGTGGTAAAGGTTTAGGCATGCTCTATTATTTATCCTATGCTATTATGAGAAAATATAGCCCAAGTTAAATCTCTGAAAACATTAATGACAATGGGCAGCATTTAGTGAATATACTATGTTCCTTTTACATTGACAAACCAAAAATGTATTATTTCTCAAGTAAAAATGAAAAAATCCAAAGATTGGCAGCAGCTGCGTTTTATTACACATGATGATCATGATGATATTTATTTGGACGAGGTTTATATAAACACCAGCTTGACATCTGCCCTTGTCTGCATGTACTGTACACCGAAAAGCAAACCTGTCGATGAAGGGAAACCTTTACATTTCAACACTCTTTTTCAAAATTGTTCCAAACAGCAGGGATATGAAATGAACTGGAGCTCTGCAATGTTGATCATGTGTTAACGTAAAGAGGGTTATTAGTAAGAGTAGGTTATTAGTAAGACGTTAAAGTATTCCGTTCAGAAAGATGGAGTAGAAACATCAGGCAGTAAATTGTGTCAGTTAATTAAGTGCTAGAAAAGTACATTTTGATGACCTTCTCGTGTAATTGAGATTGGCCAGCTTTTCTCATTTTAATGGTCATTTCATATGCTAGAAGGAGACAAAGGGCCTACGAGCAATTTAGACTCTCCAATCGGCCTATCGTGCATGTCGTGCTTGTCTTTGGACTGTGGGAGGAAACCGGAGTACCCGGAGGAAACCCACGCAGACACAGGGAGAACATGCAAACTCCGCACAGAGAGGCCCCGGCCGACGGGGATTCGAACCCAGGACCTCCTTGCTGTGAGGCGGCAGTGCTACCCACTGCACCATCCGTGCCGCCAGCAATAGTCATATAAAACAAAATTGTTTAATAAGATGAATAATTTAATAACCAAGAAGACATTAAAAACCACGATCCGCCAAGGTACTTAGTTGCCATCCGTTCAATTTGCAACCAGTGGGCCTTTAAGTAGCCAAACGACACTTATTTATTTTCCTTAATATAGAGTTAAATTTCAGTTGAGCAGCATATGAATTATCACGTTTTTTTTTTTCATGTCAGCCTTAAAAGAAGCTTCCTGCTGGCTGATCCTGTTAAGGCGCTGTTTCTGTTTGTGGATTAGCCCCACAGTCTAATCAACTCCACCCTGTTTCCGTGCCGAGATGTTCGTCAGCCACGCAGAGCAACGCATGATTGGCTGTACAGTTGTCACGTTCTTACTCAAAGTCCTGCTTTCAGTTGTGAGAAGAAGCAGTGGCTTCAGGTAACATGGGCTCCCCCAATTTGGTAGCGGAGGCTGCAGGCTAGCAGCAATGGACTTGGATGGTGAAGACAGTCGCTAATTTTTCCTTTTGGAATTGAGTGTTCCATTGGGCTTTCTCTATGGGGACTGCATTGCTGGTGAACATATGTGCACATCCACTTCAGATTGAACTGCATTATGTAGGAGTAGGAGGCCTACAACAAGGTGTCTGATGGGTGTCCACCTCAGCTCAGATCTAATTACAGCAGGATGTTTCATGAGAACATCATTAAAAACGGGTTTGGGTTTTTAATTGGCAGAACGGCGGTTGGTGTGATTAAGGTGTGAAGAATTGTGCTGTTTGATTGTGCTCTGGACCCAAGGGGTGATTACTTATTAGAGAGGATGAAGCTTATTAACTCGAGTGTGGTAGGTACTTGATTAATTTTGCGTTTATTATTGAAAGAGTATCTCTGTGGAAGCTGAGCAGAAATAGATTTTTGCTTAAAATAAATAATGGAAGATGTATAAACAATAAAAATATATATTCATTAAAAATGTATGTATAAAAATAATGAAATGTGATGTAGTAGTGTGATGTGGGATGTACAAACATACTAATCGTAATGTGATAGATACAATTTAAAGTTTCATATACTAAAATTAATTTTAAAATGTGTACTCTTCATTTGTTCTATTGATCTGAGTTGAACACGGTGCAAAAATATCAATATCGATGTCTCTGACGTTTAGCATACAGGTAGTGGTTTCACCATGGATGCTGGCTTTGGGCATATTCACTCTGAAGCCTAGATCAGAACAGTTGGATTTTTATTGCCTTTTTGCTTAATAAATAGTCCAATGTGACTGTATTTCTGTCATTATGTTCACCACTTTATGGTTTAGTAATTTTTAAAACTGAAACAAAAAATTTCATTTGGATGGAACTGTAGGTTGCTGGAAACAAAGCATTGCACCAGTATGGTGTCATAGCAACAGCACAGGTGGGCAACATTCTGTTATAAATGGCAGCAGCTGTTTGAAGAGATTAAACCCCTTGTGTGATGTTTGCTCTCTGAGAGCACCCCGGACTCAGGTATGAAATAGCCAGCTGCAGCTGATTGAAGTGAAGCCGTCTCACCTGTATGGATGCATGGCCTACTGAGAATGACACCTTTTGAAAGACATTACATTTTCATTATTTTTTTTCTTCACTGAGATGTGGTTTTCAGCTGATGTTTTGAGCCATGATACGTCAGTTTGTATGCAAGAGAAATTTGCCTAAATGTCTTCCTAAGAAATATTATGGAAGTTGGTGTCAGTTCTTTAGAAACAGCTTTTTATTCCTGTGGAAATGTAGACAGTATTCACTATTTCCTGGTGAGCTGCAATTTCAATTTGAAGGAAGGTTTTATGGATATATTGTGGGTTTGAATGTTTGCATGAATCTGGTGCCTGGTTGTTGGATAACAGTAGGGGAATCACTTTGATAATCATGTCTGGAAGTTTACTGCCCAGTTCAGTGTTGGACCATGAATGTGCAATATGCTGTATTATATTATATGAATAATGGCCAATATGGGGTTCAACTTTTTTTTGTTTATTGTATTAACACACAGAGTATCTTGTGCAAACATTCAGTTGCTTTTTGTGCAGGTTTCTTTCAGGTGTTTTTGTATGCCTCTGTTTGACACTGGTCAACCCATGAGATTTCCCAGTGCCACGAACAGCTGTGTGTGCCTGTGGCCTTCAGACAGTTGAACCAATGCAATATTCTCTCTCTGCAGCTGAAGCACCTCACAGGCTGAACCTGTTCTACCTCGCCAACGATGTCATTCAGAACTGCAAGAGGAAGAACGCCATAATCTACCGCAACTCCTTCGCTGAGGTTCTGCCAGAGGCAGCCCTGCTGGTCAAGTGAGTGTTCCACAGCCCCACGCAGTTACCACATTATTCTTGTGCTAACGCACTATGTAAAGGGTTGTTTTTTTGTTCTTTTGTAGAGTTTGGACTGAAGTCGCATCCCCCTTAATTTGTCATTTTGTTTCAGATCAGTCAATTTCAGTTATTCACGGAAAAATCGAGAAACCAATTTGCGCTGCAGTTTATATTTTGACAGCCCTCAACCTTTGTGGAAAGTGTTTCTCTTATGGAACACTATTTTTTGGATTGTGTAATGGGCATGTGTCATTTTTATGCTAAGTCTTTCCAGGCTTTCCTTTGGAAACGGTCATGGAATTTCCTGATGGAGGCTGAAATTTGTTCATGCACACGTATCTCAGATGGCTGGCGGAATTAACCCCATCTTTTCCTCCCTCTCAGAGACGGAAAAGTGCGCAAGTCCGTGGAGAGAATCTTCTCCATCTGGGAGGAGAGGAACGTCTACCCTGAAGAGCTGACTTCAGAGCTGAAAGCCAGCCTGGTGAAGAAGGATCCGCCTCCAGGTCAGTCTTCCTGGGGTGCCCCCGGCCCTGTTCTGGGCCCTGCCCTGGGCCCCTGCTCTGTGGCCCTGCTCTGTGGCCCCTCCTCTGTGGCCCCTGCTCTGTGGCCCTGCTGTGTGTCAGGCAGAAATGCATTCAATCAAGCCCTCGCACCTCTGCATGCACTGTGCTGTCAGGTTATAAGGGTGTGATGAGTTTGATCGTATAGAATTATAAGCAGGACACTTTTTGTTTTTCAGCACCGGTCAACCCCAAAGCTGCACTGAAGTCCAAGATAGTTGCTGAATTTGCAGTGAGTCTTGTTTTTGTTGTTATTCATTTCTGTCAATATCATCCTTCATGATTATTCGTTATTTAGCTGATGCTTTTTTTCCAAAGTGGCTTACAGTTGAATAGACTAATCAGGGGACAATTCCCCCCTGGAGCAATGCGGGGTTCAACGCCTTGCTAAAGGGCCCAACAGCTGTGCGGCTCTTATTTTGGCAGCACCAAACTGTGGCTTGAACCACCAACCTTCCCAGTCATGTGCCTTAGCCACTAGACTACAGGCTGCCCCGTATTATCACGTGTAGCTCTGGATAACGGTGTCAACTAAATTATAATGCAGTTTAAAAAAATTTCTGGTTGTACATGTTTATTTCTGTGCATGTACTGTCCGCGAATATTTATGTGTACACACACACAAACACAAACACAAGCATACACACTCTGATTTTTCTATTTCCTGGGGTCTTGCTCGCAGCCTCAGACATTCATTGAGCAGCTGTCCGCGTATAAGAGGTCTGTGGAGGAGGCAGAGCTGAAGGAGAAGCAGCTCTCTGCTCTGAGGGTGGACGTGTGCAGCACAGAGGGACTGAAGAGGCTAAAAGGTGAGGCGGATGCCCTCTCAAACTCCTCATTCTCTCCATCTTCCACCAATGATAATGGCTGAATTTTAGTTTTAAAAACATTAGCGCTCCTTTAACGCTCTGTCCATTCCTCAGACAAGGCTGGCGGTAAGAAGTTCTCCAAGGATTTTGAGGAGGGCAGCGGGAAGCTGCAGGAGTTTGTGGGCTTCTTGGAGCAGCAGATGCAAGGAGGGCCCCCCCTGCTGGAGGCACTGGGGAATGCAGACGTCTTCTACGAGATGCAGTACAAGGAGGTCAAGATCGTCGCCAACGTGAGTCAGGGGTGAAAGGCTGGTTTGTCTGCCATTTTGAGCTGCATGATACCAACATTGCAACCATTGTTTTTAATCTGTTTATTAATGTAGAATGCATTTTGTGCATTCCCTCTGTCCCATTCCCAGGCTTACAAGGCCTTTGCCAACCGCGTGTCGAACCTCAAACGCAAGCTCGACGCCCTGAAGGCCACCCTCCCGGACCCCGACGACTCGCCCATCCCCTCCCCCTCCGAGGACGCCCCCTCCCCGACGGGGTCAGAGTCCCCCTTCCACGGCATGGGGGTCGGGGGGGCCAAGGGGGAGGGGCCGACGGCCATGGCCAACGCCATGGAGACGGACATTGACGGGCGGGCCATGGACGACGGGGACGAGGCAGGCATCTCCCTGGGGGACGTCCCCAGCCCGCTCTCCTCCCCCGGCGGGTCCCACGGTCCGGCCCACGGAGAGGGAGACAACAGGGACGTGGAGGACATGGAGCTCTCGGAGGACGAGGAGACGGAGAGCACCGGCATCATTGGTGAGGCGTGGGTAGCAGGCAGAGCTCTGAGAGAGGAAGGGGAGTTTGAGAGGGTTGTGTTACTGAGTGTGAAGTGGTGGGTTTGGAAGACTTGATGATAGTGGGGGAAAAAGCCCTGGATTGTGTAGGCAAGAGAGAGAGGCGATTGTTAGCAGAGCAATCCCTAAATGTTTTTGCTCTTCTTTGTGTATATCTCTTCTGTCTGTTTCCATAGTAGAGGAGAGAAAGGAGAAGCCAGCACCTGCTTCTGTTTCCAAGCCCGCTCCCGCTCCTGCTGCTCCTGCTGCTGCACCCCCTTCCCTGTGCACCTCCGAGGAACCCCCTGCCAAACAGGCTCCACTCCCTGCCACCCCAACCCCTACCCCTGTCCCTACCCCTACTCCCGCCCCTACCCCTACCCCCACTCCAACCCCCAGCACCCCTGGAACACCCGCAACTCCCCTCCCAGTGAACTTGGCCAACGTGGACCTGGGCAAGATCAGCTCCATCCTCAGCAGCCTCACGTCTGTGATGAAGAGCACTGGTGAGCTGTCACCTCTGACATCATAGTATTTACCACGGTTACACAGCACAACACTCTAGAACACTGCCCTTTACTTGACCTCAACTGACGAGGGGCTGTTACAGATTAACATAAATAGACCGGTCTGTTTTACATCGCTATTACATTTGCAGTTAAGTCATAAATAGCTGGTTTTAACAGAGGCAGCTGAATTAAGGCAGAGGATTTCAGTTAAGTCGCGTTATCTACATCAAGGTTTCAGAGAGCTCACAAAGCAGACAGAGCCAAGGTTCTCTTGCTTTGGGAAGAGAGGTGAGGGCCTTTTGGCTCTGCCTTACAGCTGCCTTACAGTATCCCAGCTGAACTGACAGTTGCTTTACCCCTGGGAAAAAAATAAAGTTCTGCCAAAAGATGTCTCTCTCCAAACATCTTGAGTGAACTTGTTCATTTCCTCCAAATGTAAGTTGTAGTGTATAGGTGTGTGTCTTCACTTGCAGCCCTCTCTCCTCTCTGTCAGGAGTAAGCCCAGTGTCTCGTCCCTCTCCTGGGACCCCCACCACCCCTTCTGCCCACGCCTCAGCCCTCAAGCCCCCCAACCAGTCTCCTGGGGCTTCCCAAGCTGCTAACCCTCTAGCCAGCATCCTGTCCCGCGTCGACATGAACCGAGAGGGGATCCTCAGTGCCCTGTCCAAAACACAGGCCCAGAGTGCAGGGCTGCAGGGTAAGAGAGGACCCAGGGATGGTTTGGGACGTAAGCTTCTCCTGTCGGTTTGATGTACGTTTACACACACGCTGGGCCCATCAAGACACCGTGCATACTGAAAATCACCCCCAGTACCTGAACGGCACTGGGAAATAAGTCAAGAAAACCATTCGTGAATATAGACAGCACCAGGCTTTTGTGTATTGAAATATTTGTTATCTTGTGTTTATAGTATATATCTTGCAATGTTTGGCTACACAAAGAAATCGCCCACCTTCATGTGATTTGGTTTGACCATGTACACAGCAGAACATGACAAACATTTAAAGAAATATTTAAACTGAATTGAAGACCAGACCCAACTCGCCTTGGGAAGCTGCTTGCCTGATTTTTTTACTGCTTCAGTTGGGAAGACAGTCATTGTATTTAATGTGTTAATGTGCCTGGTCCCACAGTACAGGCCAAAATATAGACAACTAGGTACTTATGGGTAGGTCTGTTCAGTTTGTTAGATTTTTTTTTTTCCTCTCTTTTAAGAGAGCTTTTAATGAATTTTATTTTGGGCCTGTGGTGGTGCCTATTTGTCCATTTACCTCCTGTCCCTCCCTGTACTGTAGTTAAATCTGCACTCCTAGTGTGGCCTACTGGTGCAGTTAAACTTGTATTCTTAGTGTGGCATGCTGGTGCAGTTAAACTTGTATTCATAGTGTAGCCTGCTGGTGCAGTTAAACTTGTATTCTTAGTGTAGCCTGCTGGTGCAGTTAAACTTGTAGTTTCTTAGTGTAGCCTGCTGGTGCAGTTAAACTTG
Organism: Conger conger; assembly: GCF_963514075.1. Classification (NCBI taxonomy): domain Eukaryota; kingdom Metazoa; phylum Chordata; class Actinopteri; order Anguilliformes; family Congridae; genus Conger; species Conger conger. The sequence continues at coordinate 76,984,203 of NC_083760.1, forward strand.
TATTCATAGTGTGGCCTGCTGGTGCAGGTAAATTGTATTCATAGTGTGGCCTGCTGGTGCAGTTAAACTTGTATTCATAGTGTGGCCTGCTGGTGCAGTTAAACCTGTATTCATAGCGTGGCCTGCTGGTGCAGGTAAATTGTATTCATAGCGTGGCCTGCTGGTGCAGGTAAATTGTATTCTCAGTGTGGGCAGCTGTGTGAACTGTTTCTCTGGTCCTCCTCAGGTCTGTCCTCCCTCCTGCACAGTGTGGCTGGAAACGCCTCCACGGGGGCCAGCAAAGAGCGCCCCCCCAATTCCACCGCCGCCGCACCCCCCCACGGGCACGGCTACCCTGTCCCCGAGACCCCCCCTTCCTCATCAGCCACGGCGCCGAGCAAGACCCCGGCCACGCCCACAGCGCCAAAGCAAAAACTCCCGACGGGCAACAGCTACAAGCGCGAGCTGGACCGCGAGAGGGGGCGGGAGCAGGAGAAAGAGAGGGACTCTGCGGCCGCCGTATCCGCCTCCCCCACCAGCCTGGAGTCCAAGATCCACAAGTTCCTCCAGGGCAACCCCGGGTTCAGAGGCCTGGGCCTGAGCATACCCATCCTGGGTGGGGGCCCGGGGGGCAGCAGCGACAGCCCCCTGCTGGGCTCGGAGAACGTGGACGGCACCCCCGTCCGGGACGAGACCGGCGGCACGCCCACGCAGGACGAGATGATGGACAAGCCGGGCGCAGAGTCCCTGGGGCTCCTGTCAGACCCCGGGCCCTTAGGGGGGGCGAAGGCGCTGCCGGGGCCCGGGGGTCACGACCTCTCCCCCACGGCGTACCGCAGCGACCCGTGGGACGCGGCCATCTCTCCCCAGGCGCTCTTCGCCCAGGCGGAGGAGCGCGACGCCGATTACCGCTCGGCCCGGTACTCCTTCGGGACGGACAAGAAGCCGGCCAAGTCCGCCCTGAAGGCCAAAGGGGAGGACGCGGCGAAGAGGAAGACGGCGGGTTCCTCCTCCTCCTCCTCCTCCGCCCACCAAGACCCGAAGCCGGGCCACACGAAGGCCAGGAAGGAGGGGCACGGGGGCGGGAATAACTTGGGCAAGCCCGCCTTTTACGACGGCGGGGGCGGAGAGAGGCGAGCGTCCGCGGGCGGCGAGCCCCACCCTCACCACTCGCTCCCCGCCTCCGAGCGGCCCAAGAGCACGGGGGCGCGGAAGGACGAAGGCAGCAAAGAGAGAGAGGGAGAGGGGGAAGGGGGGAAGGAGAAGGCTCCGGGGAGCGCGTCCCCCGTCCACCGGATCGAAACGGTGGTGTCCTCCACCTCCTGCGGGGAAGGCGCGCCCATAGAGACGCTGGGGTACAGCAACCGCCGGATGTCGGGCGAGAGGATTCAGACGGTGGAGAGCATTCGCGTGATTGGCCGAGGTACGCGACCTCACCCCAGAGGAGGCGGGGTCGGGGCGAGGCTGAGCCCCACGGGAGCTAGCTGGTACGACGAAGCCTACATGGAGGGGCCGCCTCCTCCCTCCCTGGGCCCGCCCCCGTCTCTCGGACTCCCGCCCCACCCCGGCAACCCCTCCCTGTCCTCTCAACGAGGCCCTGACGAAATGGGCCCCTCCGCTTTGCCCCTGCCCCCACCGCACATTCTGCCGCCCCACCCCCGCCTGCCCCCCGGCCAGTTCCAGTTTGAGGAGCGGCCGCTCATGCCCTACCCCGGCGACGACCCTCACTCGCGCCCCCAGCCCCACCCCCACCAGCGCCCGCCCCCCTCCTCCTTCTTCAGCTCCCCTCCCCCCCCCATCCCGCAGCCCCCGCCCCCCCCGCGGGACTTCCTGTCCCCGCCCTCGGCGGTCATGGTGGGCGGAGTGCTGGTTCCTGTGGACCGCGTGCTGCCCTTCCCTCCCCCCCGGCCCGACGGGGGGGAGCGAGGGGGCGTGGCCGGCGGGGGCGGCTCGGCCAATCCCGGCCCCCACTGCCCGCCGCCGCTCATGTCGTCGCTGCTGGGCGAGCCGCCGCCCTTCAAAGAGCCGCCGCGGCCGGGCACGGTGAAGGAGCATTTCGGTCCGCGCCACGCGCCCCCTCTGCACCGCCCCGGCACCCCCGGGCCCCCCCCTCCGCTGCTGGGCAGAGTGAGGGAGGGTCCCAGCCCCCCGCCGTCCTCCGCAGCCTCCACCACCCCCCCCTCCCCATCCGGCGACCCCCCTCCCCTCCTCCTGCCCCCTAACCGCCACCCCTCCCCTGCCGTGCCGGGGCAGCAGAACCAGCGCCCCCCCGCCAGCCCCCCGCCTCTGCCCCGTAACCACCGAGCGCCTGCTCCCCCCCGCTCCCTCCTGCGCCTGCCCCACCCCGCCTCCCTCCCGCAGAGACCCTTCCTCCGCGGCCGCCCCCCTCTCCCCCTGCGCCTCCCCTTGTTTGACCGAGAGCCCCCCTTCCACACGGGCAAGAGGCCTGGCCCACCCTTCAGTGGAGCCCCAGGGGGAGGCTTGGGGGGTAGTCCCTTCTATCCTCCCAAAAGACCTTTTCTGCCCCCACGCTACTGAATTATTAAAGTCACGATCCATGGGGGAGAAAAGCCAACCCATATTTAAGCAAGGGTGAGGAGAGGCCGTTCTAGAAAACAGAAAGCAAAATCTTCCTGTCGGCTCTGAACCTCCCAGTACACAAAGCTCGTAATCCTCTGTGTGCTACATGTAGGTATCACACTGTTACACACAAGTTCTACCATCTCAGTAGATGGCACACACATGGTGCTGTGCATAGTGTGCGTGGAGTTATATGATTAAGTATTACCCACAAACCCTTCCCACTCCCTCCTCCAGGGCCTGGAGAAACCATTCTCTCCTCTTGAGCTCCTCCTGAGTGGGGAAGTGAAAGGGAAAAGATGGAAGGATGATCTAGAAGGAAGAGAGGGGTGGCGGTCTGGAGGATTTAAGAAAAACAAGGTGGTTATTTATTTCATTCAGTTTGACTCAATTTGACTTAATTTGCCTTCCTGTGGTCTCATTAAAGCGACCTGTTGTGCGATTAGTCAAACAGTCTGAGGTTAGGCAGGCGTGAAACACGGCCCTTTCATGTCCGGATGTGGTATGAAGTTTCAGTTCAAAAAGTGTTTTCTCCCTATATTTCAGTTATTTATTTTTTATTTGTTTTACTACATGGATTTCTCCTTTGTGTGAGTGCAATAGAGTACTTGATAGAAGTTATTTTTCCTCTTCAAAACAGGCTTTTCCTGAACCACATTGTTACATATGGGGGATGTATCAAACCATCCTCTTAAATAACCATCTCTTGAGTTTTAAAAATGTATGCTGAAACCCTACCTCTCCATCCCCTTCCAGTAGTCCTGTCCATTTTCCTCTCTGTAAAATAATGTATATAAAAATAGTTCAGTCTTCCTCCCCTTCTATATATTTCAAACACTTCTGAATATATAGATTGAAAGGGGTAGGTTGTGTTCCTCCCATTGTTGTCTGCAATTACTCTTGTAGCTGGGGACAAATGGTTTGCAATCATCACTCTTCTAACTGTTGTTATCATGATTGTGAAGCGCTAGTTTAAGCATCAGTATAACAGAAACCTGTTCATTCTGTACATAGTATAAATACAGCTCACCTGCTCTCTTGCCATCTCCTGGCTCTGAGTGAACGGAAGTATGTCTACGAAGAAAAACACTATCAGGGTGAGAATACGTGTAATGTTGAGTTGACATTATGCGAGAGAGCAGTGCATTACAGAAAGGTAATCAAGAGGGAATCGACAAGCTAATAAACTTACTAGAGGGTGCTCTGAGATTGAAAAAAGAAAAAAAAAAGCTCTTCCAGCGCTCATAAGGCTTTTACATGTACTGACTTTAATAAAAACCAGAGTTTGAAAACACCCAGGAGAGAATATTTTCTTTACAGTCATGGTTGTTCTTATGATTACCATTATCATGACTAACTGCTGTGCTGGTTTTTTTTTTGTAATGAGGGTTTGTATTGTTGGTTTTGTTTTATTTTATTTCGACTGTCATTATCACAACGGCTTGTTCTGGTTGTTTTATACTTCCTTGCCGAGTTCTGATGTACACCTGCTCCTTTGTGTGTGTTCTGTTTGATGTCACCGCAGTAAAGTTTGGACGGGAGATGTACGGTTGTGATTGGTGCTGCTGAACAAGGGGCTGGTGCAGAGCCTGCAGGCCCACAGCGCAGCTGAGCTTCCTGCCTCTGCGTTCGCCCCCCCCCCCTCACTCTCACCTCCCCTGTCACTCTCTTCTGTTTGTTCTCAGTGTTCCCCACTTTAATCTGTTTAGCTGAACTCTTTTTGAAAGCCTTTTCTGCCTTGTGTTGTTTTTAGTTTTTCCCATTGTCGTTCTTCTTTTCCTCTCTACAACCCCACTGGTTCCCCACAGTCTTCTTGTGTTCTCTGCTCCCTGTCTGTCGTGTATCTCTGTGTCTCTGTCTGTTCCTCAGTCAGATCTAACATAAGTACACAATATGATAACCCTTATATAACAAAAAGCACCAGTGAAGAAGCCACTTGATTGCTGAAAATGTCATAAACACAGAGTTGTGCCTGTGTGTGTGTGTGTGTGTGTGTGTGTGTGTTCGTGCGCGTGCGTCCGTGCAGGTACGTGTGCGTGCATGTGTGTGCGTGTGTCTGTTTACATTGCTGAAATTGTCATAAACACAGTCAGTATAAATGTCCCATTTACATATTACAGGCTTTTCACTGTTTGTGCACGTCTGCAAGTGTGAGAGTATGTGAACAAATGTAACACACCTTTCAGTATCTGGACTGTGGCATGGTATACATCATGTACCTTTTGAGGATGCGGAATTTAAAATAGGTATTTATTATCTAAGATTATGTAAGATTGTAATGCAGTGCTGTTTATAATGAAATAAGTTATCAACCAAAACTACAATTTTAATTCATATGCACTTTTAATGTTCAGTGTCAACATTACCCTCCAATTCTCTCTTCCCCCTAGCTAGTTTTGCTTCATATTCTCCAGTTCTGATAAAATTGTGGATAGTTTTGCTAATCATTCACTGCTCTCCATCATATTGAGACTGCATGTCTGACTTAATCTACAGTAATATCATGTACAACTTTGGTATTTCATATCAGAACTGTTGCATTTGTTGTTATACATTTAGGAAATATGATTTTGTGGAAACTCCCCCCTCAGCCCTCCCACCACCCACCAAAAACCTAGCATTCTGAGAGAATAAATAGTTCACTGTCGTTTACTTACCTGCCATAAAATGACTGCCTTTCATTCTCAGCTCCACTGGTCTTGCTAAAATAAAATGTAACTGCTGAAAGGCTTCCAGGGACATAACCAAACTCAGTTTTAAACATGCATCTATTTTACATGGACATTTGACTGCATTTACTTTTGAAATGTTTTTTACACAATGTGCAAGTGCTGCCTGCAAGGTCTGTTTGAATGTTTTTTTTTTTTTGCTTTGTTTTTTTTGTTTTGTTTGTTTTGTTTCTTGTTGTTCTGACTAGTAAGATCTCAGATTTTGAACAGCTTTTATCTAAACTTAAGTCTGCTCAGTAATTTTACTTTAGAAGAATGCCCGTCTGCCCAAAAAACCTTCAATGCCCCCACCCCGCGTCCCCATTTTCAAGCTGTGTACAATCCACAGTTTAATTCCTGTTATTATTTACAAGCGCTGTTAAAGTTCTAACAGTTAACACCTGAAGAGTGCATAATTGTCCTCCACATATTGTATCCTTTTAAATTTCTATTCTTTAATTAATTTTTACTTATTATTATGGCGTGACGACATGCACATGATGTTGGCAAAAGTGTGAAGGGTTCACATATCCATTGTTACACATTTTCTGCCCATATAGCTCATCCATTGGGCATATCACCACACATACAGTACCACTGTAGTCTGTGCGTTGTCATGTTACAATAAAATTGTCCTACGAGGGAGCTTTATTCACATGTTGCTTGGTCCCAATTACCCTCTTTCTGACCACGCCAGTTATTACCAGTACGCATGTATGCACTGTGCTGTTCTTCAGTTAGCCCTGGTTCAAGTTGTCCCAGTCCCCCAGAGCACCTCAGTCAATGCCTTAATTGAACCAGTGTATAGGCTATAATGTACCTACACATATTGAATTGGTGTGATACTCATTTAAACAAGGCTGGAAATCCTGCTTGGGAATGGTCTTCCATCACCAGGACTAGGCACTCCTGCAATTTAGTGTACGTCGATCAATAATAAAGTAGTGTGTGCGCGTATGTTTGAATGTGTGTACTGGGATAAGAGTGCGAGCAAGAAGTCCCGAGCGTCGGTTTACAGATGCTGGAGAGTTTTAATGCGAAAGCATGATCTGAACATCTCTGTTCCGAGTGTATATTCATTGTAACATCGCCGGGCTAATTCTCACTATCCCGTGTAGGTCTCTCGTAAACACCGCGTTTTGAAGACGTGGGCTATCACGTGGTAACATTATTTATTTAAGCAAACTCAGGCTGCAAGCACATTAATATTTGCATGTCGGGGCCATTTGAGAGTCCAGAGAGCCGTACACGCCCCGAAATTATATTCCATGTCAGAAAAATGCAAATGACTAATATATAAATCTCTATTTATGTATCTAAAAAAGTAGCCTATCGAAAATGTATATATGAGTGTTTAAAATAGTAAATTCAATTAGAACGTAATTCATAACTGATATGTAAGGTTTGTTGTACATTGTTCAGAAAAAAAAAACGGAAGCACTATCACGTGTGATTAGAAGTACGCCCTCTAGGGCATCTTTAGTGCATCACCCCACGCAAGTGTATTTAAATAGCCCAGTTTTTTACTTCTTTGAAATACTCCTACTCCGAAAGTAGGCACGTCATGTTACGTAAAGAGGCGCTACTAGCCTACAAATAAATAAATACAAATATGGAAATGAATTCCACTGCCTCTTGAGGAATCGTTGAGAAATCCGTCACCCAAAGAAAATAATATTAATATCAATAATATCGGCTTATTAATATGTGTTGTATCTATCTTCACATATATAGGCTGTATAATGTATGTAGCAGTAATGCTGAATAGTAAGGACTGCATTCATACGACTATAAATATGGTGTGCTGTGATAATGCGTTAGAAGGCTTGAACCCTCTGGGAGACACTGGTTTTGTGCCCTCCAGCATCATGATTTACCCTTCATAAGAAAGCTTCATAGGTAAATGGGTTTGTATATACATATATTTTTTTTTGCAAATCACGTATATGGTGCCCAAAATTGTCCATAATATGCGGTATTTTGCCCATAATATGCGATATTTTACGTCAAACGTGTATTTAAAATATTGAGTAGGGTGGGGAAATGTAGAATTTCCTAAAAAGATGTTTCCACCATTGACCACCGATTCAATAGCTGCGTCCCTCCTTGTGTGTTGCATATCTGTTCACAGAACTGCATTTGTTTTCGAACGCGTTTCCGGAGTTGCGTAGCAACTGCGTAGAGTATCTGAATTGCATCTGGATTGGCTCAAGTCTGGAGACGCTCACAGAGTGACAATGAGCCGATCCAGGCACGGTTAGGATCAGCGGATCGCTGCAGTTGCTGCGCAGTACTGATGGTGACGAACATACGTATCGCTCCGTTTTTAGTGGGGAAGGATCGCCCCCTTGCGCGCATTCAGCCAATTGGTCCTCTCTTGCGCGTCGTTCCAGTAGTTCCGGTGTTATGGCGGTGCACCGGAGGAGGGACAAGGGGTGGTTGGCTTCTGCGAGTGTCATGGGGACGCGCTAAGGTAAACACAGTAAACTGGATGCTATTGAATGTCCCTTATAGCACAGTAGCCTGTTAGTCTCAGACTAGGCACCACCCAGCAATTTGGTTTTGAAGTATTCCATTCAGACGCGTGTGTATAAAAAAATAGGTGACAGACAGTTAGCTTTATTGCTATCCCAAAACAAAAAAACAACAAAAATGAAATTGACAGCACTGTGTGGACTACAAAGTGCACCATAACCACGTGGTGCTTTAAATGATGTGGTAAATTAATAGATGGTAGCAAAGGCATGTTCTGAAAAATGCCAACTCCCAGCATTAACTGGCAATAGTAAGTGGACGTACACTTTCTGGTGTGTTACCTTTGTGCCTAGCATAGATGAAGTGTATGTCAAAGTTTTGTTCAAGTGTGGTGATAGATTAAAACAAAGTGTACAGCACCTGTCCAAATTTTACTGCTGTGACCGCTGTTCGTTGGCGTGATTTCTCATTGTATTATTTCTGTTATTTCTGTTATTTTTTGATTGACTGATTCACCCGCACCTGTTCCTTCCTGGCTTTTCTCTCCCCTTTCTTTTCAACCTCCATGTTCTTTTGCCCTCACATCCCGCTTTCTCACTTTTTTTTGTCTCTGTCCGTCCATATCCTGTCCCAGAGCCCACGTGTCTGAGTCTCTGCCAGTGGAGGGAGAGAGGCTGCCTGCCAGCACGGCCATGAAGGAAACAGCAGGGCTCACCCTACCTCTGCTCACTGACAGATAGTTCTGGTAACTTAACTATTATGAATATCAACAAAAACATGGGCTCACATTTGCTCAGCAGTCAACATAATCCTAGACATAGGTGCGATTTCCCGGGGAATGGGGAGGACATGTCCAGTGCACTTTCACAGACCGCTGTAACATAGACGTAACATAAAGCCCCCCCACAGCCACGATAGCCCTGTGATCCCCCACATTTGAAACTGAAATTATGCCCCTGATCCTACAGCTATCTGCTGATCACAAAGGTAAATGTAAATTGATGTTTTATAGAGGCGGAGAAAGCCAGAATGCATTTGCCTCTTCAGAAGTGGAGTATCTTTCCCCTGGTTTAATCATTCACTTGTGTTGTTAGGTTGTGAGTGAAAGTAGGAGAGGCAGTGCCATGCGTGTGCGCTGCGGGCATTGCTGGGGCTGTGTGTTGATCCCCTCATCTCTGTGTTCACAGGATTAATGGCCAAGTGGTGGACAAGGGAAACAGGGAACGCTGCGAGCTGTTGCGCCCCCTAGAGGTAAACTGTGAACTCCACCTGCTGGGATTTCACACTGTTCAGTGCAAACCAACCTGGTTCAGACCGACCATCAGACAGTTATCCAGTACGTTGACTTACGGAAATAGAGAACTTATTTGAATTCTTATCAGACCCTAGAGTCATTCTGTGTGAACACAGCTCATGTGAATACATCACTTTCATTCAAAATTCATTTCTTAATGTGACTTTCGGTCATTTTGTCGGTGTATGTTAACGGAAATGAAATTCCCTCTGAGCGAACCTATATCCCTTGTTTCTGTTTCCTGTGGTGGAGGGCAGATGCAGGAAGGTGGCCTCCCTGGAGCTCAGTATCCTGGGTGTGTAGGTGCTCTTCCAGGTACATCTCCCCGTTTCTGTGTGTTGCCATCTGCCTGTCTGTCTTGTTCCAGCAGCTATAACCGACAGTCGCGGTCTCTCTCAGCCTCCTGTGTCATGTGCAGTTCCTTAGCACATTTTTCTGTGACTACGCAATCCCCCAGGGCTTCTATATCTGTCCGCAGAGCTGCTGGAAGCACAGGCCGTAAACGCCAGACTGCGCAGATAAATAAACACGAGCAGCAGTCCTCTCTGGGCCAGGCGGAACTTAGCGGTCCATATCACCGTGAGAACGATGTTGTCTTTTGCGCGGAAGGCATCGGCGGACGACTCGGCTGGCAGCAAATCGCCTTTTTTGTTTTCTTTCCAGCCTGTTTCCGGAACCGACCACAGGATGGCGCTGCCGCACCGGTTGGGGGTTGAAGGAGACGGCAGGAGCTTGGCAGAGCGCGCTTCTGGGTGTGATGTAGAGAGCGGTGTGATGCCGGGCGGCTCACAGCTCGGCCTTCTGGGGCTGCACTGGAGGGGAAAGTTGGGCCGCGCTGCTGGTAGACTCACGCTCGCTTTTTAATGCCACTGTTGCTTTGTCACTGCAGTTTAGAGGATTACGCATTGCTCCAGTTGGCACGATTCGAAAGTATTTGTTAGTGCAGATCTGTTTGGGGCATTTCTTTGTTGTGTTTGTTGAGGACACGGTGAGACTGCTGTTCATTGAGGAGGAGGTACCTGGTCTGTGATATTTTGTAACCCTGATTGAATTGAAAATGGAAAAATAATGATATAATGCCACACCCCACATTTATTTTTACTTTTGCTTCATAAAAGCGCTCTCTGGGTTCCAGAGCTGGGAGAGGCGAGTCCCTTGGCCCCATCAGGGAGAGATTAAGTGCCTGTTTTGTTGTGTGGAAAATAAGCCTCCTGGACTTTGGCCCCGGAGCACTCAGGCCTGGGCACCCTGAGCGTAGTTTTACAGCCGTACAGTTTGACGCACGCTGTTCAGCGCTTGCACTGCGAGCATCACGTAACGCCCAGCGGATACACGCCCCCGCTCCCCACGCCGGGCTTTGCCTCCCCGCTCGCCCTGTCCCTGCAGCGGGCCCGTTTATGAGCTGTGGGGATGCAGTGGGGGTGTGAAGTCATGCTCTTCTTCCTCACGCTGGCTCTCTCCAGGTCAGGGTGAAGGTCAGGGTGCTGCGTGTCAGCTGGGGAGGCACCCGTGTCGATGGCTCTTCAGCATGCACGCTAACACTGCTAATAACTTAGCGCATTGCCACTGCGGCCTATAACTGAGCAGCCACAAACCTGGCAGTGTTATGGGGACCATCCGCCATTCTAACTGGTGGAGGGAGTGTATTAGGTGTATTTTGGCTCGATACTGTAAATGAATTGTAAATGAAACATCATGAATAGATTATTTTTCCCGGTAACTGTCGTGTACTCATGTACACGGCTCTCTGCCTGACGTGCTTGTCCTGGCCGTCTGTGCGGTACACTGATGTTGTTATTGTTTCTGACAGCAGCGGTGCTGCGGTGTTTCGCCTTGCCGTTCTCGTATCCTCTCCGTACGGCCGTGCATTGATCGCTGTTCTTCACTCGGTCTCATGAGGCCTGCAGACCTCCGTTAGCGATGGGAGTTCGGCTGCGTTTCCTGTCGAAGCGAATGCACTTCTACAACGTATTCACCCGTTTCATCGAGGTGCCGGGTCTCGCGCCCGGCTGTTCTCAGCCACTATTGACCACTCGCGCTCCGTAACTGATGCAGGGCGACCCCACACTCAACCCTTTGTCTCCCTCCCTGTCAGTGTTTCCTTCCCTGCCCCCTCCCTGCTCCTCCCTCTCTCCCTCCTTCCTTCCTGTGCGCTTTCCTTTCTTCTTCAATCCGTCCCCCTGTCCTTCCCAAAAAGTCGGGGGTTGGGAGAGGTGCTGACCCCTGCCCTCAGGATTGGGGGGAGAGCCCGGGGCACAGGAAGTGGCGTAGCGGGAATGAGCTTATGTTGCGCCTTCAACAAGGCTGGACAGCACTGCCATTTTATGGGCTTTTACTGCTGAAAATGTTCCCTGTTCACCCTCTAAGCGCTGCATTGTGCTGCTGACCGGTGGGGAGGGTCACCATGTTGGCTCTGTGGCTGGGTGTGCATCTCTAGCCCCCCGCTCCGGAGGACCATTTCATTTTCATTTCTGTAATCATTTCTTATGATTACGCATGGTGATGCCGCTCTAAACATTCACTCCACCGGTCCCCACCCCAGTGTCTCACCAATCAATTTTATAACTTAGTTATTCTGGACTATTTCCCGGTCAGATAGACAGATGGACAGACGAGGCAGAAGCAGCCAAGACAGGCTAAAATGGCTGACGTATATCTGTAGACAAGGATAGGACGACAGAAAGACAAAGCACACGGACAAACATGATGGAGAAGTCTGAATTTATTTGTGTTGGGGTTGGGTTGTGTGTGTGCACACATGGATGAGCGTGTACACACACAATTTTAAGATTTTGTGTTTGTGACTGAATGCGCCAATTCAGGCAGAGTGACTGTGAAGTAAATGGCGTGTCTGTCTCCTGATCAGGGCATAAGTCTGTTACTGCATAAAGCTGTCCGTCGTCCTGTCAATCACTCTGTGTTCAGGCGCCTCCCCCTGCCCAACCCCCAGGGTGAATCCTGAACAGAGCGTGGCTTCCTGGCCGGATCTGCCCCTGCACAGGGCACACTTCCCTACTCTCCATGGCAACCAGCTTGTGGTCCCGCGGTTGGCACCTCTGCCCGGATGGCACACACGCGCTTTTTCCCCACGAGCAGACCCCTCCTGTTCTTCCTTCCTGCCCCTCACTTCCTGTCAGGGCCTCCTCTCTCCCTCAGGCAGTAGCAGGCTGCAGTTTGACCCCTGCAGGCCCATGAGGAGCCAGGAGGGCAGGAGGGAGACGCAGGGAGGGCAGGAGGGAGACGCAGGGAGGGTCAGCGGGGAGAAATACAGTCTGAGCTGTGACCACAGAATCACTCACTTCATACTCTCTGGGTTAAGTTCATAACTCTGTTTTCTGTTGCACTCTGACACAAAGATGAGGATAAACTGCAGCTAGACTGTCCTAGTTTCTCTCAGAGAGTACAGTAACTCTATTCTGTCCTCTTGCCCTAATTCTCACTTACCTCCCCTACGCATATGTATTTTGTCTTTATTGCAGGTTCGTGACATTTTTGACATTTTTCTGCCGGTCTCTCGGTCCCTCTCCTTCCTCCGGGCTCTGTGTGCCCCTCAGTGGCCCCTGTGGGAGCGGGCGGGGCCAGAGGGGGCTAACGGTCGTTCAGACCACACGTCCCTCCGGGTGCTGACTCAGCGCTGCGCAGACCCAGCTGTGCAAACGTGTGCACATTGTTAGCGGCCCGGGGTCAGAACATCTGGCAGCCGCGCCAATCGGGCCGCGGAGGAAATGAAAGCGCAAATCCCCCGTAAACCTGTCCTTAACTTCTCTGTGCGTCTGTCACCCAGCCGTGGCCGCGGCTCGCTAGCCTGCTAGCCACCGTGCCAAGCTGTCGGCCAGCGTCTTTATTTATCGGGCGGGGAGAGCGGCGGGGTGCGTTTGAGACGAGCAGGGCTTTGTGGGACTTGCCCCACAGGGCTGGCCTGTAGCGTAGTGGTTAAGGCACATGACTGGGACACACAAGGTCGGCGGTTCGATTCCCAGTGTAGCCACAATAAGATCCACATAGCCGTTGGGCCCGTGGGCAAGGCCCTTAACCCTGCATTGCTCCAGGGGAGGATTGTCTCCTGCTTAGTCTAATCAACTGTACGTCGCTCTGGATGAGAGCGTCTGCCAAATGCCAATAATGTAATGTAATGTAATGCCCACCCACAAAGTTGGAGTTGTGACATCATCGGTTTGGGGAGCCATAGGAACTCAGCCCTGGGAACAGGGCCTAGTGTGGGCTGAAGGTAAGGGGGGAAAGGAGGTGGAGGAGAACAGGTCACATGGATGGAGAATGGGAGGAGTAGGAGCAGAAGGACAGATGCTGACACTGATGGGTGTGGAGTGATGGGGTCAGCAGAGCAAAGGGAAATATCCATCATCATAAAAACGGCGGAAGAAGCGTCCGTCAGAATAGCCCTAGCACTGTTCTTTGATCCACCGGGTTGAATAAGCGCTTTGTTAATTAAGCTCTGCAAGTGCACAGAGGCGGCTTCTTTTCACCGAGCGCTAATTCTGGCGAGCGCGAACGTTTAAGATTCCAGTGGTTTGGTGCCTCCGGGCTGTGGAACGGGAACGGGTGGGGGAAGTTTGACGCTTCCATTGTTGCTGTGCACTGCTACAAGTTGACATCCAGATTGTCAATGCCATTGGTTGAGAGCGCCGGTGTGCCGCCATCCAATTGGCCACCCGGCTGCCAGTCACATTCGCCCCTGTGGGATGAGTCAGTCCCATAATTGGCGGCATGTGTATGTTGTTATAGCTAGCAGCAGCAATGTTACTGTAATAAACATAATGACCGAAAGCAGTTAGAATATAATTAGAGATGAATACAGTACAGGTCTTTATGAAGCATAATCTCTGTGTTCCAGTGCAGATGGAGAGATGTACTGGTCTTTTTTGGTCCACTGAGCCATATTTGGATCCCGGGAACAGATTTTTCCTTTTTCTGGTTGAGAATGTTGGGAAAAGATGAGATGTTTATGCATGTGTTTGAATGTGTTAGTGTGTGTGCATGTGTGTTTAACTTGAGGTTTCTAAGGATTTTGCAATGCACAGCATTATGCAGAGGTCCCTGCTTTCTGAATCAAACGTAAAGTGGGCGGATGCTACCTGTTTTGGCTCGAGAGGACAAGAATGAACAAACAGGAAAAGTAACAAACTAATGTTACAGGGTGTTGTCCGTAGTGTGATGAAGTCTCCCACAACATTTCCATCACTACTGTTTTTGCACTGACTGACAGAAGGCCATAAAGTTTGCTAACCCCACCCTGAGCTGACATGGAGCCCAGCCAGCTGCACACCATGGTGCCAGAGCTTCATGGTTGGATCTCACTTAGCCTGACCCACTGCACAAAAGCCTCTCTTAAGAAGTGTTTTAGTCTTGTAATGAGTCTTAAAATCTTTTTTTCCCCATCTAGTAGAAAACATATCAGCTTATTGTAAGTTACTTTTTGCTTGTTGAGTGAAATTGTCTCCTTGTCTTATTTAGCAAAAACATAACAGAAATAACATTGTACAGTGGTGTGCTAAAATCCAGGCACCCCTGGTCAAAAGGCCCTTTACAATTAATATCTAAGTGAACAGAACTGAACCTGGTATGAAGTTAAACATGAAACATTTCTTCAAATTTTAAAGCAAGATTACTTTTTTATTTCACATTTTTACAGTGTCACAATAATTATAAAAAAGAAAAAGGCTGTGTGCAAAAGTTTTGGAACCCTGTCAGTTAGTACTTTGTAACTACTCCTCGGGCAACTATGACAGCTTGCAAACGCTTCCTGTAACCTGCTAAGAGTCTATTCCTATACAGCTAGCTCAGAAATATTCTTTGGCCTCCTTACATGTACGGCATTTTTGAGATCTCTCCGCAGATTTTCAATAATATTCAAGTCTAGGGTCATTCCAAAACCTTCATGCATCTTTCCTGGAGGTACTTCATGGTTAATTTTGAGGTATGCTTTGGATCATTGTCTTGCTGGAATACCTAGCCTCTCTTCAATGTCAATGTCTGGACTGACCATCCAACATTAGCCTCTTGAATGTCTTGATATTTGGTGGAATCCATTCTTCCTTCTTCTCACACACTATTTCCTGTTCCTCCAGCTGCCACGCAACCCCAAAGCATAATGGATCCACCTCCATGCTTAACATTTGGCAAGGTGCTACAACGGCTACACCCTTTTTTTCATCTGAAAATTTTCTTCCAGACTTTGCCTTGACTTTAACTGTTCAATTTCATCCATGCTATTTTCTAATAATGTTTCTGACAGTGGAAATATGTCAATTGAAACATTGAGTTTTTTGTAGCCTTCTCTTTCTTGGTGGAAATGAACAAAGTTCATCCTTGGACAACTGTTTAGAGAAACCCATGGTTGTTAACACCGGACAGAACAGCCACTGCAGTTGGATACTTTAGAAGGCATGGAGCGACTTCAGAATAAACATTTCAGCCCTGGAATTACACTCACCTGACTCATTGAGGCCCTAATGAGTAAATCACCTGGGTCTGGGCCTTAGTAATCATCCATCCATCCATCCATTATCTGAACCCGCTTATCCTGATCAGGGTCGCAGGGGGGCTGGAGCCTATCCCAGCATACATTGGGCGAAAGGCAGGAATACACCCTGGACAGGTCGCCAGTCCATCGCAGGGCACACACACCATTCACTCACACACTCATACCTACGGGCAATTTAGACTCTCCAATCAGCCTAACGTGCATGTCTTTGGACTGTGGGAGGAAACCGGAGTACCCGGAGGAAACCCACGCAGACACGGGGAGAACATGCAAACTCCGCACAGAGAGGCCCCGGCCGACGGGGATTCGAACCCAGGACCTCCTTGCTGTGAGGCGCCTTAGTAATCATCCTTTTAAAAATATAAGAGAATAATCAAAAAGGGTTCCCAAACTTTTGCACAGGGCCCTTTTCTTTTTTTTTCATTTATAAACAGTAAAAAATTTAAGTAAAAAGCAATCTGCTTTCCATTATTAGGTCAATAATTCAGAAGTTTAAATCCACTGGAACGGTGGTAAATGTATCTGGTAGATACATCTTGCCCACACGCACAGTGTGGTCGATGATTTGGGTGGAAAAAACATCCAAAGACCGCAGTTGGAGATGGACAAATTTTTAGTTGCATCTTGGGGATACAGAGTTTCCGCATCTACCATCAGACACCACCTCCATGCCAACTGGATTTTTAGAAGGCTTGCCAGAAAAAAAAGTCTATTGAGGGCACTCATAATAACAAACTTCAATTGAAACCGGGTGTTATGGCCACATGTGACCAAAATTCAGCTTTTTGGCCGCACTTATCAGTAGTGTATGTTGCCCAAAATAAACTGAAATGTGGTGATTGCTTTGCATGTTTTGGTCCTGGGTTTCTTGCTTAGGTCAATGGAATCTTGAACACCATTAAGTATAGAGACGTTTTGGCCAAGAACCTCTGCCAGGAAGCTCAAACTTGGCCTCTAGTGGATCTTCCTGGATGACAATGACCTCAAGCCCACCCTCATCAAAAGGCACAAAGAAATGTCTAATTGACCATAAAATCAACATTTTTAAAGGACCTTTCCGTCTCCAGATTTTGACGCCATTGAAAACTTGTGGTTTCAATAGAAGAGGCCAGTCCTTCACCACAAAGTGAAGCATATCAAGCATCTGGAAAGATTTTAAGTGGAGGAATGATCTAAGATGTGTTCTCCAATCTAAACCATTATAGAGAAAGGCTCAGTGCCATAACCATTATCTCCGCAAGGAGAGAGTGCTCAACAAAGTCATGAAAACAGGGGGGTGCCTATAATTATGACACTTAATTCCGGGGGGAAAAAATAATAATTTGAGAAATGTATAGTTGTGGTTGATTCAGTTGAATCACTAATAAAGTGAGATATATTCCACATGTTGGAAAATTGCAGTTTTGCTCAGCGCTGGTATTTATTTGCAGTCTTTTTTTGTTCATCTTTATGAAGGGTGCCAGTCATTTTTGAGGTCAGTGTATATGGCACACTGAGGCAGACAATTATACAGTTATGCACTATGGTGCTTATTCGTGCCACCTAATGGCTCCGATATTACGCATTACAAAAGAGCCTTTTATGCCCGGTCGGTGACTGTCATAATGCCAGTTTTCTGATTAGCGCCACACTCATTCCCTGCTGTTGTTAACGTGGTAGCAGCACCGCAGGAGGTGGGTTTTATAACCGACACACATGCAGATCATGATGCCACCATGAATGAGAAGGTCCAGTCAGCTCGGTTTTCCCAGCGAGGACTGTTTGGTGCAGCGAATGAAGTGATGTGTGCAGGAGAGGGGTGACAGAGTGCAGACTAGGCCTGGAAAAGAGGGAGGGAGAGAGGGTTAGCGATGTTGTGGTCTTTTTTGGTAGCGACTCTGAGGGATTGAGGCTAAACGGGAAGTTGTGCGATACTGAATTAAAGCAGATGGGGTCATTTCAGATTCTGTTTACCGTTACCTTGAGTTAATTATTCAATTCAATTCAATTCAATTCAACTTTCAATTCAATTACGGTAAAAAAACATACTCCCCAGTGGGAGGAAAAACACTCAAATGGTGGGGAGAGAAAATTCCTCAATGGGAGAAATCGTGAGAGGAACCTGGCTACAGAGGAGGAGCCCATTATGACTGGCCCAGTGTCATGCGAACAGATTATGTCTCACTGGTCTCTGTGTTTCTGTGTTTGTGGGTGTCGGTGATGGAGGGGAAGGAGTGAAGTGGTGGGAAGGCAAACCTCCAGACGAGGAGGGGGCCAGCAGCTGACAGTGAGGTACTGACGGAGCACCCCGCGCTCAGGGAGAAAAGCACCTAACCAATGAGGAGGTCTTCAGAACACAGCCCCGATAATGCAGTGACCACCTCGTACACACGTACACACAGCTCTGACACACACACACACACACACGCACACGCTAACAGGTGACTTCAGGTTGACACAAGCCTGCAGTGAGACCTGGAATAGCTCAAACCTTTATCTACACTAGAAGTGTTATTTCCATGTGTGACAGAACACATGCACACAGTGCTACTGTATATGACACCTCCATACCAACGTACAACTTTGTATGCGGCATGTGCTTTATTTATTTGTATTTATATATTTAAAAAATAAAAAAATTAAAGAAAATTATGGCTCCTGAAAGTTTATTGCTTGTTTTCTGTGGCTTTGTGATTACCCCCTCCCTGTTTTTCACGTTGTCCCCTGTTTGGATTAGACGGGTGTAACTGGCCCGGTCCTGTTCCTCCTGCTCCAGGAGGGCGTACACTCGCACACGTCCTCCCTGGGACTCCCAGGCTCAGTCAGCCCTGGCCCCTGGCCCCTGGCCCCTGGCCCGGTCATGGGACACATCCCTGCGCTAAACACCATCCTCCGCTGCGCACCACTACTGCAGTCTGTACAACTAAATTTACGTTTCAGTACGTTTCCTGTTTTTACACATAACGCTGTTTCCTAAAGGCTGGCTTTGAATGTGAGATCCAGAATTCTGAAAACAGTGCAGAACATAGGTACAGATGTTCAGGATCAGGATGGGATAGTTTTGGTAATATTTCTCTGGGCTCTCTAGCCATCACACAATACTGAGGCCATTATTCCAGTAAAGTTCATTTCAAGTACGTACATTAATTCAGTCTTGTAATACAATAATTTATCATATTTATAACACAAGTTTCATTAAGTTGAAAAGTTGTCATGGTCATGGAGATTATTGCCAAAGCATCTTTTTCCCCTCTCCAATATGAGATTTCATCTATTTTTCTACTCAAACTTGTCATATGGATTCCCCTTCACATTTATGTAATAACAGCTGGCTGATAATGTAAAACACATGACAAATTTATTCTCTTATTTAAGCTTTTGTTTTGATTTTATGTAATAAAAATGGACTGATAATGTAAAATGCATGATGGTGATGAATGTGTTCTCTCATTTAAGATTTAATTTGGATGCAACATGTTTGCTCATGACTACCATGCCTTTTCATCCAGTCTCTGTTATGTAACATAAGTATCACAGGGGAAGTAAAGCATACCTTAAAAGCACGAAGGAGAGGAAAAGAAAAGGAATGGGCGGCGGGGGGTGGGGGGTATGAAATTTGACTAAAATAGGAGCGTGAGCAGAGAGGGGAGAGCTCTGTTTTTAATGGAAACAGGAAAGCAGAACGAAGGTCAGGAACTGGGGAGTTAGTTATTTTTCCCACTCTTTTTAATTGAGCGAGGAGGGCGGGCGACGGAATGGAAAGGACATGAGTCACAGTGACATTTGGGGAGGGGGGGGGGGGTGGGGGGTGATAGAGGGGCAGTGTCCACATCAGAGAGGGAGGGGTGTCATTAAAGCAACCCCCTCCCTGCCCAGTGTGGACATACCACTGCCTTAACAATGGCACTGAGAGACAGCATGCGTTCAGCTGCTGGACCACCGCACGTTTACATTTCCCATAAAGATACAGAGATACATGAACTCCTGACTTCACAAACTCTTGACACACGGGTCAGCTGGGAGCGTTGACACCGGCTGACTTACTGTGGTTATTTTGGCTGCTCAGAGAGAGGGGAGGTCAAGGCAGAAGAAAAGAGCTGACTTGACGCTACAGTAGAGATGGTGCGATAAAAAGATAAAGAGGTCCAGAAGTTTGATATAGAGGAAGAATTCTTTCAATTCTCAGATCGTCTCCCTCCTCTCCTCTTTGGCCTTCTTTCCTTCTCAGAAATTTGAAATGAAAACACTTCATTGGAATGACCAGCATCTAGCAGTAGTTCCTCAGTAATGACATATGAATCATGAGCATTCCAATTAGCATAGCTTAAAGATAACAATATCTCTCCCTCCTCCTTGCCTCTCCTTCACTCTCTCCCTCCCTCACAGTGCACAAAGCAATGCTTCATTCAGACTCCGAGTCGCTCAGAGTTCATCGGAAATTATTTTTAGCCAGGGGGTAGAGAGAGCAGTTAGAAAGAGTAAAGTGGAGAGCAGGCTTTAAAGAGCAGATAATTATGGAGAGGGGCAAAAGGTGGAGGCAAGATGGAGAGAAGGTGTGAAGAAAGTCAGTAATAGAGGGCAGATTAGTTTGGTGAAGAAAGAAAGTTGTGTTGAATGCGTCAGTGTGGTGCAGATAAGGATCGCAGAAGGAGAAAAAGGACAGAGCGCTAAGACTATAAAGCACGGAACGGCAGAAAGGAAAACAAACTTTAGTTCATAAATAAGCAGTGAGAGGAAAGAGGAAAGACGAGGACGCACGCGGCTGAGAGAGAGCGCAGTTTGGGAAAAGATGGTGGCTTCAGCGGGAGAGCTGGAGAGAGGGTGACACCGTTCCGGCAGGAAACAAACACAGCCGCGGGGCTGGCCTCATTGTTCTTTGAGGGCGAAGTGCGGCAGATATCAGCGCGATTAAAATGTCAAGCGCTGTTGATTGAAAGGGCCCTCTCTTTAAATAGCCCCATGTGTCCGTCCTGCCCTTCCCCTCTACCTGGTTAAAAATAACCTGCCTCTCTCTGTGTGACGCCCGCCATCCCCTGCCACCAAAACAATAACAGGAGGTCTGGGGAATTCCTCACCAAACAATGATAGTGACTGCATGGTCAAGTCCCTCTTCAGGAGAAAGAGAGGCCCACAGACAGGGACCGGCAGTGTACTGTGTCGTCTAAACTGTTTGTTTTGGCTCTGGTAAAATGATTGTATTGTTCATTATGTGATGGGGGCCCTGCCGAAAAAAACCACAGCTAAACCAAGTATTTGAAACAGCTAGCTGGTTGACCAGTTCAGACCAGCTCCGTACTCAACATGGTTTTGACCAGTTGAAGCTATGATTTGAAACAGCTGGTAGCTGGTGGATATTACACTAGGGGGGTTCTAATAGAAGAGCTTGTGTTCGTGGTTTTTCAGTGTCTTGCGCTCGTTGCGGTGAATGAGTGCGCGCTAGCATAAACACGCGGCCCTGTGTTTGGCCGCTGACGCTATGTTTACGCTGATTTGTAGCAATGTGCCCAGCTGCAGTCACATGACATTCTTCTTTGTGAAATTGAGGAAGAAAGGCCAGGAAAAAAACCCCAATACAGACTGGAATACAACCCAAGACACTGGCCCACCCGCACAGCGTGATTTTACCTTGTCTGCATTTCCCCCGCCCCAAGGTTTGAAACAAGTTTGTATTTTATTTCAAGATGGGCCAAACTTTTTGTTTAATCTGGCTCCTCAGAAATCCCCACACTACTTTTAGTGTCTGCAGTTAATATCTTTGAATGCAGATTATTTGCCTAGCTTTGGCTCGGCGCGGCTAGTAATAGGTACAGCCCTGCATATTTGGCCGTTCCTGCCAGACCCGAACACACAGACGAAGACAGTGCAGCGCAGTGAGCGTTCTGGCTTTGGTACCCTTTCAGCTATGCCTGCTATGTTCAACACAGACAGAGAGCTGACCTGAATACAGTACGTATCCTCTTCTACACCAAGAGTGTGAGAGAGGGAGAGAGGGAGAGGGCGGGGGTTGGGAGAGACAGCGAGGAAGCAGGAGAGAGTGAGGGGGGGGGGGGAGTCAGATGGAAAGAGCAAGCTTCGGTTTAACAGAGGAGGGTGAAGACGGATTATCAGAGCTGAAGACGCCGACAAATGAAAACTGTCTGTCGTCCTCTTCTGCCTCCTGGTTGTTGGTCAATGAATGCCAATCTAATCTAAGCAAATCTCACTTATCCCCATTTCTCCAATGTAAATGGGGTTCACAGGAGTAAAGGGCATGTATGGAGGGTAAGAAAAGCAATGGATTGACCACAGTACGGAATGAAAGACGAACACTTCATGAGAAATTCCTGGGTGTTTCTGGAATCAATAAGCAATTTTGAGCTCTGTGTATTTTCTTTGAATGGTGATAGATTTGAAGCTATTCGTGCCTGTTGGGCTAATTATTTGCAAGAAAGGGAGGGAGGTGCAGAGCATCGGTTTTGAATTTGGTTGTGGGCGCGTTGCCAGCTTCTGTGGAAATGATTCGTGTTCTAACATTCAATACCATTTGTCTAGCAGTCCAACTCACGCTGTATTGTAGTCAGAAGGAGGATTTATGCGATGCATTGAGATTCAAAGTCGGGCCAAACGACATGCACCTGCCAAAACCTACAATACCAAGATTCACCTCATTGGCAATGTGCAAGATAGAGAGAAGAGAGAGAGACAGACAGACAGAGAGACACAGAGAGACACACAGAGAGAGAAACAGACAGAGAGGCAGACAGAGAAACAGAGGGCGAGACACAGAGGCAGACAGACAGAGAGACAGACAGAGGCAAACAGAGGGAGAAACAGATAGAGGGAGACAGTCAGAGAGACACAGAGAGGCACACAGAGGGAGAAACAGACAGAGGGAGACAGTCAGAGAGACACAGAGAGGCACACAGAGGGAGAGACAGACAGAGAGACACACAGAGGCAGACAGAGGGAGAAACAGACAGAGAGACACAGAGAGACACACAGAGGGAAAAACAGACAGAGAAACAGAGGGTGAGACACACAGAGGCAGACAGACAGAGAGACAGACAGAGGGAGAAACAAACAGAGGGAGACAGTCAGAGAAACAGAGAGGCAGATAGAGGGAGAGAGGGAGAGAATTCTAGCATTCTATTAAATCCCCATAGACCAAGTCTGGTTTGTGACAAAGCGAGAGATTAAAAAGAACAGAGCCAAATTCCACCCCTGCATACCCCATCTGCAGGGTAAATTTTCATTTAAATTGGCTACATTTGTGTGAAATAAAGAGGTAGAGAGTGTAAGAAGGTTTCCAGAGAGTCTATGGATACTTTTGCACTTTGTTAGCCTACTATTCCAGTTAAGGAGCAGACTTACCACATTTATTGTAAGGTGAGACACAGCACTATCCCAAGTTCCCTTGCAGGTTTTATACATAATCACAATCTGTGGTAGGTTAAGGTAATCTGTACATGGTCAACTGTTAACTCCGTGTAATGTCAATGATGAAGATATACTCCAAAATGGGGGGTGATTTGTTGAGGGAGAGTTCAAAAAGTATGGTAAAATTATCTGTCTAAAGTATAATGTCTTTATTTCTTTCATTAGTGTGTAAAAAACAACCGAAGAAGAAAAAAAAACTCAATCTGGACTGAATTCACAAAGCCTTCATGTGCCAGTCTGACGATCTAAATAATTCTGTTTCCATCTTTCAGTCCTGGTGTTTTGTATTAATATGTTGTGCAATGTTTCAGAAGTCTTGTGATAACTTGCCATTGTGATTTCAATTGTTTTGTCATGCTTTATAATGTTGAACATTTCTGACGGTGGATGTAAATGTGCCCTTCTAATACATTACATTACAGCTAGACTAGACCTGATTAGACTAAACAGCAGCCAATCCCCCCAGGAGCAATGCAGGGTTAAGGGCATTGCTTAATGGCCCAACAGCTGCGCTGATCTTATTTGTGGCTACACTGGTGCTTGAACCACCAGCCTCCCAGGTCCCAGTGAAGCACCTTAGCCACTAGGATACAGGCTGCCCAGAGGCTGCCCCTCTAATAGGGAGCAGATGGGTGTTTTAAGAACTAAGGGCTCGGAGGAACCCCCCTCTTAGTTTGGAATGCAGGTGTGCGCCTTATCAACTGCAGCTCTGCTCTATCACTCACCGTGTGTCCCGATGCTCTGCTGCGCGTTGCTCACACCGTAGGCTTGGGCAGGCGGCTACAGATAGCTGCGGTGTTGTCCGCTCCCCTGCAGCATTTCAGCATTCGGAGAAGTCAATTCAGTCCATTCCACTGACCTGACCCGCTGGTCTGTAGTAGGCTATGTATTTCCAGTTCACCATTGTGATGTGCTCGCGGGGCCAAAAGTAACAAGGCTCGGAATAACACTGTGTTGAAGTGAACTGGGTTAATTCAAGATCTGCGGACTGACCACACCCGACTGTGCGGCACAAAATTATGACCCAAAGGCTCCTGAGAGGGCCAACGGCTTGTTTGTGTTGTTGTGGTATGTATGCATGTCCATATATTTGTATGTGTTTGTACAACATATGTACAGTATACATGCATTTGTAGTACATTCTGGAGAATGAATTCCTCCTTTATGCAAGAATTTGAGCAGATTCATTATACAGTCTTATGAGCCAATTAATAACATCATTCTGAAAGCGCCCATGGGAGTAACAACAGTAGTCCTCCAACATCCATTGTTCTCCGTCTCTCTTTTTCTTTCCATCTTTCCATTCTAATTATATTCACTTTGCTTTGTTGGCATGACAATATTATCCGCTGCTAAAGCGCTGTAGCCATGACCAGCCATGTGAAGGGTGAAAATAGCATAGCTGAGTTTGCTCTGTAGACATTACAGTACATTACAGAGTACAAAAGCAAACATACCAATAACAAAACTGAGTATCTCCCCTTTGAAGAGGTTACTGGCACTCTGCTCAGAGAATTCAACAGGCGACCCAATGCTGTTTCTGTCTTTCTCTGGTCCAGTTCATATTCAGGTCCTGTTGTCGGTGTCTTTCTAGCATAAGCTGCATACAGTATGCTCCATAATGTATGGGGCAAAGACATTTTTCTTGATTTGGCTCTGTACTCCACACTTGGATTATATTGCATACAGTACCCTCACTGAGCATTTTATTAGGAATACCTGTACACCTACTTATTCCTGTGATTATCTATTCAGCCAATTGTGTGGCAGCAGTGCAATGCATAAAATCATGCACATACAGGTCAGGAGCTTCAGTTCATGTTCACATCAACTATTGGAATCGGGAAAAATGTGATCTCAATGATTTTGACCATGGCATGATTATTGGTGATAGATGGGCTGGTTTGAGTATTTCTGTAACTGTTGATCTCTTGGGATTTTCATGCACAACAGTTTGAAAAACAAAAAACATCCAGTGAGCAGCAGTTCTGTGGCCAAAAACACATTAATGAGAGAGGTCAGAGGAGAAGGGCCAGACTGGTCAAAGCTGACAGGAAGGTGACAGTAATGCAGTAACCGCACATTAACCAGTGGTATACAGAAGAGCATCTCTGAACACATAGCAACCTCGTCACATGTCAAACCTCTAAGTCGATAGGCTACAGCAGCAGAAGATAAAAAAATAAGTCTAATAAGTACCTAATAAAGTGCTCACTGAGTGTATTACATACTGTGTATAAATGTACACTCCTTTGAGCCAGTTTGCAGTAAATGTTGACTCTATTTCACTTCCCTCTTATTCTCTCTTTCTCCTTTCCTCTCTCTTTATTTCCTCTTTTCTCTCTGTTCGCTCCTTGCCTAATATAGCAAACCACTGGGGTTTTTGTGGCCATTTAATGGTGACTTGTTAAACCGTATGCATGGTCGGTGTAATCATAGTGTGTCATAACAGTATCGTCTGAAGCATGATAATTTGAAGGGTTTCCCATTTGAGGGGTCATTTAATGTTAGGGATCAATACTGTCTAATAACACTCATAAATAAATGATGTTAACTGTAAAGCCCTGCTGTAAATGACATGTTTCTCCTGTCTTTTACTCCTGCTGCCGAGATTGCTGAAGAACAACAGCGGCACGCACGCTCTCTGTTGACTCATTGAGCGTTTCGCTTTGGAGAGGGCACTCCTCCAACAGCGTACATGTGAGCGAGGGAAATGGGTGCTGATGGAGGGTAAAATAATGGTCCCGGTGGAGGGACCTGCCCTGGCCTGTGATGTAATTAGTCTCAGCAGCGATCTGAGACAAATAACAGGCCCCTACACCACACCGCTGCTGATACACTCTGATAGGCACACTAATGCTAACAGTGATTCACCGATAGGCATGCTGCTAATAACAGGACCCGACACACTGGGTCAGTGACCCTGCAGTTAGATTACCCAACTCCTGAACGTGCTAGATGGCACGTTGGCACTGTGGTTGTTTTTCAGAAAGATTTTTCTGTGGGGTGTGGAAGAGAATGGGGTGGGGTGTGTGTGTGTGTGGGGGGGGGTGCCTCGTGCAGATGAAACCAGGAAATGCTGAACTTTTGACTGCTCCACTGTGGGCAGCCACATTGATACACGCACCTTCACTGGCACCAGCACGTCAAGCTCTTAGACTTAAAATGTAAACCTTTCTCATCAGTCAACATGCATTTGATGACTATAGACACAAAATGCCTAAATGTTTATTTATTTATTTAGCTCATGGCTTTCTCATTTTAAAAAAAGTTTCAATGGCCTTCCATTTTTGGATTATAGATTTAATATGCTAAAACATTTATCCAACTAAGGCGACAAACCAACTCCCCAATGTACACAAACTGATGCAAAGGTATTAATATGACTTGCATTGTCTTCATGCTTATCTAAACTGATACGTGGACACATCTGATGCTGGTATGATTTTCGTAAAATATTATTGATTTTTTATACGTTTCAACCAATATAATGATTATAATTATGAATATATTTACTCAGCAAATGGTGACCAGACCAGTGCATTTGCTGAGTAAATATATTCATCATTATAATCATTTTACAGTCGTAAACCAAGATGATAACATTGATTCCAAGTTCAACCGCAACGAGAGTTCACGAAAGCTTCTGTATAGGACGTCCCACTAGACGGAATTCTACAGCCCTGTGACCAAATCTATAACAGGCACTCAACAGCACTGCTTACCCGTTGCATCTCATCTATTGCCAGGAAATGGCAGAAGGCTTATCAACAGCTGAAAAAACAGATACAGTCACTTTTCAATCTGTATTTTCTCATATACCCTTAAGTCAATCACTTTCATCTTACTAACTCCCCTCCAGGGATACCGTTATCAACATTCCGTCTTTTGCATCTGAATGGTCAAGGCTTTGCCAGGGCGTTGGCGGAACGTTCCTTTTGGACCATTGCAATTTTCTTCAAAGCTCCATCGAAATTTCTTCCAAACTGGCGCAACTGCGTTCACAAGGCGCTGTTTGGTGACGTCATAAATCAATCAATTCTGCGATATCGGTCTGATAACAACTCGGGCTAGTCTCGAAATTCGAAGAACTGGAAGCCATTGAAAATATTGTCTATAATAAACGTAAGCTAATTTGACAAATTGTGTCATCAGTATTGAATTGCCATATTTGCAGCACAGATATCAGGGCAATCATTATAATAACAACACATAGTAATAGAACACTGCAACTACAAGCTAAAGCAGCTTGTTTAACTCGAGCACCCTCTTACTTGATAGATTAGCGTGTTTCTGCGCGGAGTAACAGGGTGTGTGAGAGAGTTGTGTAATGTGCGAATTCAGAATCCTTTTTGCCCTTTCAGCCCCCCCCAAGCTGCTAGACGTCACACCAATTTAAAACAAGGACAAAAAAAGTTGTCGACTGGACGAGGGGGGGGGGGACCACAGAATTTTCCTCACACAGAAAACGGGAGGGGGGTGGTTGTGACAGGGAGAGAAGGGGGTCATCGAAAGATTGGGCACTCGAGAAAGAAATCCCCATTCCACTCTAGAAAAGTTGTAGGCAACTATAAGGATCGCACGTTACAGGGTCCGCAACAGAAGATATATCTGCTCTTTCCCAAGTCTTTCACCAAGGAATAACGCGACACGACTGAAGAGAATGGGGACCGGAATCCATCGCAGGTAAGTACGGTGACTGAACGAATAACCTACTGTTGTTGCTGTTCGCGCTGGTAGCTAATATGTATTGGTTATACTTATACTTAGGCTATAGGCTATTTTATGAATCCGAATTTCATTTGTGACCCGAGAAATCGCGGGCTTTGGTGTGAATAAAAACTTGGTTTGAGAGATGATGTGTATTTAAGTTTGAACCCCTTAAATATGTTATGTTATGTACTTATGTGCTATATTAACCCCACGCTTTCGCACAATGTGGAATTCCGCCCCGGGCGATGTTGGTGTAAGTGCATGATTTTCTCAGGTTTCCAATTGAGTTTATTCCACAATCTGCCACTATTGCGGCAATGAAAACGTGGACCGTGGCAGGGGGTCATTATTGCGGCTCCAGCGACTCTGTTCAGTTTCAGTGGGCTGTAATTCTGGGTTTTTTGCCATTTAATTGTGTAGTCTACGGTAGACTCGCGCAGCCATCCACACAGTGTGGTGAAGCGTGTTTAATGTTAGCTCTCACCGTGTGGTGAGTGGTGCATCAGGAATTGGTCTGTGGTGTATTTAACTGTCCTGTGGTGGAATTGATGGTTGCCTTAAATTTCGTTGCTGTATGTCGCGGTACTGTAGAAAAATGCCGCAAATAGGCTAGCTATCATAACCAGACCAAGGTTCGTAGTAGCCTAACATCACTACATAAACTTTTTTTAAATCGACGCTGAATTACTTTACAGTAATTCAAACTGTTGGATGAGGAAATATGCAAGTATGAACCATGAAAATCGCCATGCTAAAGAGTGAGCCATGGAGCTCGTGTGAACCCATTACATTCAACACCTTGGGTTCCTCGGATGAGGTGGAATAGTCTTTACGGAACCCCGCTGAGATAAATAAACTGTTGTTCTTCGTCACATTAGTGGGTGTGGGAAAAGCAGCACATGATATGTTCATTTTAGGAAGACCGCTGTCCCTGATGATTTATTGAAATATATACAGTAGGCTATACATGTGAGCTGTGTGGTATTTTAACTCTTCATCATATGAGAAAGAACCGCTGAAACCACGAGCTAGCTGGATTCCTTCGATAGCCGTCATTTAAAGAATGTAAAAGTATGCCATCGAAACACACTGTTTGCTTTGTTTATTGCAACTCACTTTGAACTTTCTCTCTCGTCTGTGTTTCAGACATTACTTGGTGTGGTGTTGTGCATTGATTACCGTGTCTCTGACTAGAGCAGAAAAGCAAGTAAGTTATTGATCATTTAATTGGGAAATTAAGAGATACTGTGTGTGCACTGAGAGACATTCCACTTTTAATACAGTGAGATTAATAAAACTGCACATAACTGTCTGTGGCTTGATATAGCCTGAGCTATAAATTTAACACACAACTGCTTTTGAGTCAATGGTGC
Source organism: Conger conger (assembly GCF_963514075.1). Taxonomy (NCBI): domain Eukaryota; kingdom Metazoa; phylum Chordata; class Actinopteri; order Anguilliformes; family Congridae; genus Conger; species Conger conger. The sequence goes on from NC_083760.1 coordinate 77,013,222, forward strand.
TTCTCAGATACTTCACTTCTGAATTTTCCACCACCAGTGTGGCATTTTTTTGTGCGGCTGTAAATCCTAAGTGAATTGTTTGTGGTTTAACAAAAACAATTACCCCCCGCCCCCCCTTTCTCCACCCTGATTCAAATTCCTCTCTTCCACCATATACCCTATATTCCCCTATCCCCCTATCCCTTAAAATCCTTCCTTTCTCTCCCTTCCCTTCCACATGTTAATTCTTGTGGCAAAGGATTACCTATCGCCCGGGTGTTTTGGTCAGACCATTGTACTTCTCATTAATCGCTGCTTAGGTGATTTATTAATCTGGGCATTTTCATCATTTGCACTCATTGAGCCCCTCTAAATACGAGCGTCAGCTAAGTGCTTTTAAATATAAACATGTACAGGACACACTGTGTGCCTTAAGCAGTCATGCAAACACTCTCTTTTCAAAGACAATTGTGTGGTGATTACTTGTTATCTTATTGCTTTAAAGGCTGTTTGCACTATTGGATAAAGTAGTGAACCTGATGTTGCATTTCATATCCACTTCAATGCCTGTGCTGTTTATTACATGTCTGTTGCAGGCTGCTGGTAGAAGGTCTCGTCAGGCCCTGGAGAGAGAGGGGCAGGAGGGGGTGTGGGGTCCGTGGGGCACCTGGACAGACTGCTCGCAGAGCTGTGGTGTGGGGGTGTCAGAGAGGCAGAGGCAATGCCTGCCCCCACCCCAAATCCCTCACAACTGGGGGGTGCCTCCCGTTTTACCCCCAGGACTCCCCAACCACTCCCCTGTCATTTCAGCCCTGCACCCCTACTACCCCTCCCAACACTCCCAGTCCAGCTCGGCCCAGTTCGGGGGCGGGGAAATGTCCCCATTCTTTACCCCTCCACTGAGGCCCAATCAGAGCCCTGGGATATCCATCTACAGGAACAACCCGGGAGGGCCTGCGGCAGATCTGTCCAATCCCGGGGCTCCGTTTTATCGGCCGCCCGCCCAATTCCTCCCACCCAATCGGGAGCCGGCCTCCATTTACCGTCAGCGTCCGTTCCCGTCCTCCTCACTCAGCTACGGCCAAAGGAGGGCCTCCATGCGGGCGACCAATCAGGGCGCAGGCAGAGCCGGAGGGGGCGGGAGCAGGAGGTCAGGGGTATCCAGTCGGGACGCAGCATCTTCAAGAAGGTAAGAAGTGCTTGATTCCCCCAGGGAACTATGTAATGCTACAACTGCGCGGGGAGTTTATACTAAAATACTTTATCTCCCTCCAGTGTCAAGTGAGAATGATAAAGTCGACATTTTTTGCGTGCTCAGAACAGACAGTGCTGCCTAATAAAGAAGCGCTTTCTGTTTGTCCTGCTCATTCCTTTGATTTCTAGTCGTACAGAAACAATTTTCGCATTCCCCTGCTGCCATTACACGCGCCTCCTTCACCCCAGAAGAAATGCAGTGCCAGAGAAACCCGCATCCATCTCCCCCCCACCACACACACATGGGTTTTCTTTATCTTCTTGTCCCTATTAAAGCACACCGCGCGGAGGCCTGGCCGTTCCTGCACTCCGTCCGGGCTCGCACTCGTTCTCTGTTCATCCCTCTCTCCATGTTGTTTCTCCTCTCTCAGATCGCCTTCCTCCGGCTCCCTCATTCGCCCGGGCCAGTTCGGCTACGGCAGAGTGCCCTTCTCCCTGCCCCTCCACCGGCCCAATCGGAACGCCCGCCACACCTCCAGCCACGGGGGCAACGGCACCACCGCGGCCCCCGAGGAGGAGGAGGAGGGGCGGGAGAGGGTGGCTAGCGCAGCAGACGCCGGGCCTGACGCGGAGAGGAACGACGAGGGAGACGGAGAGAGAGAGCTAGGGACCAGAGCGGAGGGAGGAGGAGAGAA